>NW_008751674.1:3291801-3310279 GCF_000715545.1 Opisthorchis viverrini | reverse complement strand
TTCAAGGCTTATCCAAAAATACATATGATGCGCAAGGCCAAATTGGACTTGCATCTTTTCAGTGAAATTGAGCACTAAATGATGTATGTTACGTGGAGTGGCGGAACAAAACGCCCAAACACAGAATGGTGCTGTGATGTGTTGTCATTAATCAATCTTTCAAAAGTTGCTGGCGTTATGTTCTTGGAACGCCGCACACTTGCACACAGTCCCTTTTAAGTTCCGAGTCAAAACACAGTGTTGTAAAATGAAATGATAAAATACGACGATCTGTGTGCTGAGGATTTTTACAACTTGACCGCAAAATAAGTCCGATTCAGACGTCTTTTGCGTCATTGTTTGGATACCCCTATGACCTGCGGCTAATGGGTTTACTAAGGTCAAATTTGTATTTTAGTTGCTTCGATAGCCGAGTCTTCAAACAGCAGTTCACTCGAACCTTTTTTCAACGTCAGTTTTGATTATATTTCCATCTACGAGTAATATGAGAAGCCAGTGTCGTATGCCAAATATTTTTCTAATGAAAATGATTTCGTTTGAGCTTTGTAAAGGATTATTTCAAATACATTCGCCACCGGATCTGCTGCGGTTTTCACATCCCTAACTATGAAAATGGAGACAACACCGGAGAAGCGGCAGGTCGGATACAAAAGAAAATTTCCCCGAATTTCACCAAGAAAAGAAATCGTTCGATATATTGGATTCAAACACAAATGTAATTAGCCCCTTGAAAAGGGTGCAGCTCACAGTGAAATTCGATGTTTAAAACAGGGCCTTGGTTTCAAATATAGGCTTTACTGGTTATCTCAAGGTGCAGCAGTTTGGGCACGATTCGCTCTTCAAATTCCTGGTGAATTGTTTAAATAAGCCCGGATCACTCACCTGTAATATTCGTGAAATTAACGACCGATCCCTAGCAATCCGTCGCAAGAGGATGTAGGTGCAAAAAATTAACGAGAGAAATGCAGTCGCTATGGCACTGAAAAACATTCAAGGTGTATCGCCTAAACCTATCACACTGGGTTCATATGAAAGCCCAAACTGCAGTAAAGTGACCAGAATCCGGGTCAGTGTGCGCTTTAAAACATCAAAAACCACAAAACTGGTAGATCCCGGTAGAAGTCGCTTGATCCAAAATTCTTGGACCCATAAGTTTTTGTCGATCAACGAAAAGGCCCCTAACGGACTGCCCCGTACGTCCGATTCCGGGTTACCTCATGGGTTCAAGATAAGCCTAGGGAATTAATTTGTGAAAGACGTAATATGCACTCATATCATTGGTGATGAAGTAGCAGTAAGCTTTAGGGTAATATCTCTTTATACTTGTACTCAGTACTTCTGTCCGCAGTTTTGCTTGGTGATATCTAATGGTACCAGAGTAACCGAACACACTTGTACTATGAAAAGCTCTGAGCATTCTTATTGAAGTACACTGGAAATTAGTATCATTTCTGATGAGTGTGGGGTGGGCTAGAGTACACACCGTGTTCGTACATTATCACAGGGCAAGAAAATCCCGAAGATAAAAACAATAAAGATTTAGCAAATCCCAGCTCATTATTAGATCTGTGCATTTTGCGAACAAGCACTAGATATCTTAAGTTGTTACACAACCTTTCAACCGGGTCATCAATTTTGTACACACGAAATGAATTGGGCAATTCATAAAGCATTCAGCTGTACATCAAGCATCCTGATATTATGTGTGGCCTTGTATGGGGTTAGTGAGATTTCGAATAACAGGATTCCTCCAAGTTAACACACAACAAATTTACGAACAACCTGGTCAGCTGATTCGGACGAATAATTTCAACGTGTCTTAAAGTGAAACATTTCAACCTTCATTTCAAAATAAAATACAGCAATAAATTTGTATACATATCTATAGCTTTATATATATATATATACAGGAAGAAGGGGAATCAATGGGATGTGTGAACTCGGTGCAAATATCCAGGAAAGCGTTGCTAAATGGCAAGGAATATACATTCATCTGCCTTTTTGGACCGTGTTTATTTTTTCAAGTTATGTTCGTATATTCTTTCACATTTGCCAAAAGGCATCTGGCCGACCAAGTAACCAAAAGAATGTTAAGTACAAGTCGTCCGTATTCTTTGAATCGGGCGCCAGGCGTTGGACATGGCATAAAGTATCTAATTTCCATACTGACAAATTAAAGAAAGAATTGGGTGTATGGGGAACCAATGTCAACTGTCAAAGAATGGAGTATTTCTTCATGGAAAACTGGGCACCAATTTACAGCCAATCAAAGCTCCGAGAGAGTGACTGAAAAAAATTGTAGTTTATCTAAGGAGAGTATCCGTATTGTGGACAACCTTTCATTTTATTTTGTTTAGTAGTCAAAGCAAATGCATTAGAGTTTGCATATTTTGCCGCAATGTGGGTTGTGCGTATGTAGCAAACAGGACATTCACTGATCATTTATTTTCTCACATTGCAACTTCGTATTTATTTAAAATTGCCTCCCATCTTGAACGACTGTCTTCCCAGTTAACAATTCAGATGGACCCCCACTTTTTGGATTGGTGTGGTTGAATCCTATCTTCAGTTTCACAGGACATTTATATTTTCCGTTTTCCATGCCGCGCCAACCGTTTTTACCGCCAAAATTTGGCTAACACTAAATTTGTTTTAATGCATGAATTGTCGGCTCACTTTCGATCACGCGTTGAGTGTTGATCCATAGCGGCTTTGCTAGCTCTTTGGAGTACCTCACCGTTTGTCGAAAACCGTTGAGGTTTGTGATTTTTTATTCCGTGTAACTACTTTCATTTTCATAGTACAGCACATTTGCGCAGCCATTCATTCGGAGTTTTGCCGTTTTGTTGCTAACCTCGTTGCTCGTTGCTCAAGAATTCGAAACCGTCGTTACAGTACTCAACGCTGACAAGCGTAGTTCTTTGGATACCAAACACCAGGCAATGTCTTCAGGCAATGTCAATGTCAATCAATTCAAAACGGGAAGAAGAAGTTGAGAAAAAAGTCAGGCAAGTTGAACACGGTTTTGTTTTCAGCGATGAGCTCTAGGACTAGTATGGATTCTAGGATTAGTTTGGGGAGGTCCAAAGCTGCTTTAGCACGGCTTAAAGAAAATCAACTTAAAGTGATCAGAGGCCATGAAAACTAACCAAAAAGCGACTCATGAAGGCTAAAGCCGAGGTGAAATTGGGTGAGATCGAATCATCTTTGACTGGAGGTGAAGATGGCTTAGAGCAATGCAACCGGTCAGGTTTTTCAGAGTACTCAAAAAGACGCAATAAAAGATAAGTTGAAGATTGCAGAAAGACTATAACGCCATTGAACTCCGAAAATCGACATCATCTCGGGGTAGGCGAACGATAACACAATGGATTAAATGATTGTCATCCCAGCAGCTATTGGAGGTTTGTGCGTCAATTCCAGCTTTACGTAGAAAGCAATACCCAAGACGAGGGAAAGAGGCTTGTACAATTGGCAAGAGGCGTGCTCCGTTGTAGCCAGGGAGGCTATCGAGGATCACCTCATGCTTCAGCTAGCGGAATGCTATGAACGTGCCCGCCGAATTCTGCACGAGTCTTTTGGAAGTTCTCATGTGGTTGCTAGAGCCCTGATGGATGATCTCATTAAATGTTTTCGTGTTACCTCCTGCAAGCCAAGAGGTCTGATTCAGTTGGCCTTCAAGATGCAGAGTTGCAAAATAGGTCTGACTCACATGAGCTACAGTGCAGAACTGAGTTTCCTGGAGAATTTGTATAGGTTAGTGAGCTGCTTGCCCAATACTTTGCAACACGAGTGGGCGGAACTCGTTTACCAAGCCACTCATTCTCGGGGGGAGCCAACCTTCGCCGACCCCACAAAGTTCGTTACTGAAAGGGCAAGAGTGTTAAGCATTCGTTACGGCCTTCTGGCAGAATCGGTTACGCAAAGGGACCAAGGTGTACTCGGCCAATCTGTTACAGATGTAGGCAAGAGCAGAACCGCTTGGGGTCATGTGATCGTTCGCTCAGATCAGGCCCCACTGTTGAGCGAGACCGGTTGCAAGGTTTGTGGTGAAAAGCACCGTATCAAAAACTGCGAGCACATTCTGTACTTTGAGCCAGTGGAAAGATTGTCCACCTTGAGTGCTCTTGATGCCTGTTTTGGGTGCCTCGAGGCCGCCCGCAAAGCAAAGGACCACTAACCACAATATCGATGTAAAGTAGATGGATGCCGAGCTAAACATCATGCTTTGCTACATTCAAAACCACTGAATAAAAAGCAGAGTTAGTCCCTGTAGTCAAAAGCAATGCGATGACTGACCGCAAGACGGCTGTTTCTTTGGGCTACCCCCAGTTCTTATAAGAGAACCTTCGGCGGAACTGATCCCGTATGCCTCCTTAGATAGTGGGTCCGATACCACTATCGTTCGTCAAAACTTGCCCTACCGACTCGGCATAGAAAATCATCGAACGCCGCCTGAAATACAGACAGTCAGTGGATTTTGTTTAGCAGTAGGAGAATCTGGAAGTTTCGAGGTGTGTCCACTTCACGGTGACGAGGTTGTTTTGGTGAAAGTTGCTTCAGTAATATTTGGAATCCTCCCATCATTAGTCGTGGATTTAAGCTCGGAAATTGCAGGTCGCTGGGCTCACTTGAAAGAATCGCTTTTGAGTACATTCGTCTAAATCCGTTGGTATATTGATTAGTTGTGGCATTCCAGAAGCTCGCTGAATGCTAGATCTGCGTTAGGGAGGTCGAAAGGAGCCATTTGCCGTGAAGACACCACTGGGTTGGGCCACTGGGTCCTGGTAACCGTGTAAGGGTCGCCACCAACTGCTTGTCGTCAGTGGAGCCATCACCGGAGGGTCAGCTCCTTGCTTTATACGATGCAAACCTTGCGGACATTGATTCGCTTCGGGAAACTCCGTCGGTGGAGGACAGACGAGCAGTAGAATTGGTGACGGCATAGATGGCAGTCGTGTCACGGAATCTCGAGAAGGGCTTTGCAGTGCCGTTTCCCCCTGAGCTGGTAACATTACAATCAGCCGCAAGATGATACCTTCCTCAGCACGTAGTATTGAATCCCAGAATGCCTGGAAAAATGCGAATTGTATTTGACTGTGCAGCTAAGAACCACGGAAGATCGCTGAACAACATGCTTCTCCAGGGACCGGATACAACTGCTGACTTGGTAGGAGTTCTTTTGAAGTTTTGAAGAGACCGGGTTGATTTGTCGGCAGATGCCGAAATGTTAATGCAAGTTCATGTACCACAGCCAGATCAAGAGGCTCTGAGATTTCTGTGGTTCCCCCGGAAGGAACTTAATAATGAGCCTATTGACCTCTCATGTCTTCGGTGCCGTCTCTTCTCCGTTCTGTGCCAATTTCGCTTTAAGCCAGACAGTGTCTGTTATCGGCGAGGATTACGACGACTGAGGTAAATCGTCCGTGATAAGCAACTTCTACGTTGGCGACTGCCTGGTGTCAGTACCTTCCGTTACTGACGCAAAGAGGTTTGCGCAAGGAATAACTGAGATAATGTCTAAAGGGGGTTTCACCTTCATAAGTGGGTGAGCAATTTTCCCGGTGCACTGCAAGGGCTCCCGCCATCTGAACGAATGGAAACTGTAGTGCAGATGTCTCCAAAGACGATCAATACGCAGCGGTCGTTATGCATTGAATGAGATCCATCTTCTGACATCATTTGTTTCCGGTTTCATATTCCCGAGAAAGCACTAACGCGAAGGGGAATCCTAGCAACTGTGTGCTCGCTGTCCGATCCACTAGGGTTGGTATCCCCTGTATACTTAACCGCGAAACAGCTGCTACAGAAACTATGTAAGTTCGGTCAGGGTTGGAACTCTCCTGTCGGTAAAGACCACTCAGTTCCATGGCATTCTTTTTTTTAACTTGGTGAAGTCGACAGGAGTTGTGCAGTATCCGAGATGCTTGCCCACTGAAAATTTTGTGGGTAACCATGAGCTTCATGTATTCTTAGACGCGTCGGAAACAGGATATGGCGTTGCTGCATATGCACATATAGTGTCAAACGATGGTCGAGTGGCATGATTTTCGGGAAATCCAGAATGTCTCCGTTAAAAACCGTTACCGTTCCGAGGTTAGAACTTCCTGCCGCTGCATTATCCGGCAGGTTCTACAAGCTATTTTTTGAGAGTTTGCCCGAATTCTCCTCCATCGCCACCCTCTAGACGGATTCACAAATAGTTCTTTCTTGCAACAATAGTCATACCGCGAGGCTAATCGGCTAGCCAGTATTCAACAATGCTCCTCACCGAGCGAATGGAGGCACGCGAAATCATCGCAGAACCCTGCGTACTTAGCGTCCAGGGGCATTGAAGGAGCGGACGACTTGAGTCGCTGGATGTATGGACCAGTGTTTATCAACGAACCGAAGTTTGTTGTGTCATTCTAGACCCCGATCGGATACCCGATGGCGTGGAGCTGAAAACGATTCAAGCAACCAATAACGTCATTTCTACTCGAAGTGTTTCCTAGCGTTTGTTTGTCCGATGGTCTAGCTGGTTTGTGTTTTTGAAATCAGTTGTGTGGTTGAGGCGGTTCATCCACTACATATTGCACAACTTTGAAATGTCTGTCGTCATGCCGTTTGTTGGTCACCTAAAGGTTCAGGCAAGTATATACAGTGATGATTTAACTCGTTGTAAAGCGGATGCTCAGTCGGAGCCGACTAGCGTCACAGCACTACGTAAGCTTTGTCCCATCCTTCTCCACGGTGTTCTCTGCGCTGGTGGACGGATCCAGTCTTCCACTTATGCCTCCGAAGCACTCGCCTATCTTACCCAATAAACACCCGGTCACTGATCTAATCATTTGGCATTATCATCAGGCAGAAGGTTATTCCGGCACCTCCCATGTACGTGGCGTTACTGAGCAAAATGTTTGGATAGTTCATGGTTTTCAGGCGGTAAATCGCGTTTCCAGTGAGCGTATTCAATGCTGAAAGCGGTCAAGGAACACATGTCAGCAGATGATGGCTCCGTTACCTTCAGTGCAATCTGAAGAGGGTAGAAAATGTTTTGGGGCTGTGGGTGTTGGTTACTTTGGACTATTTCTGGTAAAGCTGGGTCGCAGCATGGAAAGATGTACGGCTGCATCTTTTCATTCATGGCCGCCCCAGAGATTCACCTCGAAGTAACGCATTCATTGACTACCGAGTCCTTCATTTTGGCTTTAATGAGGTTCGTTGGTCGAAGAGGGAGTCCGTCGGATATTTAGAGTGATAACGGATCCAAATTCATTGGGGCCGTTAAAGAACTCAGGGAACACGTATCTCTTTGGGACAAGGCGAAAATTAACAGCCAAATATTGGCGCGAGGTATTCAGTGGCATTTTAACCACCACTTGCTAGCCATGGAGGAGGCGTGTGGGAGAGAATGATACGGTCAGCGCAGCAAATCAATTTTGTGCTCATCCAAGATCAAACTCTATCCGGTGACTGTCTGTCAACCTTTGGAATGTACTCTAAACGATCGGCCTTTAACATCTTTGAGTGCAGATTGATGTGACACATTGGCTTTGACTCCGAATTACCTCTTGCTACACGAAGCAAAGGCAGGTGTCTCATCACATTGCGATTTGAAAGAGCGGATTACCCAACGTTGGAAACGGGTGAATTATTTGTCGGAAGTTTTCTGGAACAGGTGGATGGAAGAATACATTCCAACGCTTCAGCTACGCCATAAGAGGTTAAGTCGGAATAGAAACCTCAGAGAAGGCGATGTCGTTATTGTAGTTCCTAACATCTCTCTAGAGGAAGGTGGCCGTCAAGTACTGTCACAGAATGTCAAACGGATGGCTCGTCAAGACGGCTTCCCTATGCACTAGCCCCTGTGTCATCAAGCGCGATGTTAGGAGCCCATGGTTGCTGGATGGGGTGGACTAACGAAAGGGTACGCAGGTTTAGGGATGCGTTCCGTATATCCCGATAGACTGGTATTAAAACAGCGGGTTTTTAGCTCAGCCTGATATCGTGGGTAAGCGCATGTACTCTTGAAACCGACCTCCGTGGCAATAGTGGACTCGGGTCATGCAGGTCGGTGGCTTACGTTGCATGCTTGTAGGCTAGAGCTCTCCTGATAACTTAACTCTTCGCTCACTGACCGTAGGAGAAATTTTGGCCAGTGGTGTTACAACTTCGTATATATTTAAAATTGCCTCCCATCTTAAATGACTGCCTTCACCGTTAACAATTCAAGTAAACCGCTCTTTTAGGACCGGTATAGTTGAATCCTATTTTCAGTTTCACAGGACATTTATATTTTCCGCTTTCCTTAACACGTAAATCGTATGCATCGTGTAGTGGTATGGCTACCCAAACGGCACTTAAATCGGCTTGCGCATCAGTGAAAGACTCCAGCCATCAGATCTTTTTCTGTCTGGGGGAAAACCAGACCAGTAAGACAGCTCACTCTACTCGGACAGGCAAACAGCAAGCAGACGCGGGTAAAGGCAGGCGGAGGATGCAGGCGAAAATGGCGGCTTCCAGTGGAACAATTCAAATGGAATGTTGATGTTCAGAGAGCGGTTGCACTGTAGCTAAACGGTGGTTGAGCATTGTTGTGAGCCACCATGTCAAACAGAGTCGTGCCGCGATGTAGTACTTGAGTGGGCTGTAAAGCACATCACTGGATGGACTATATCTACATATTGGGGCAAAGAAAACTTTGGTTTGGGTTTTTCTACTCAGAGCCAGGCCAAACAGAGCACCAGGATTTGGATAGGGCTGACAAAGTGGTGGTAATGATAATAATATTGTTTATTCACAACTAGTGGGCAAAATACCGTCAGGCATGGTTGTAAAGTTACATTCAGAATAAAAGCATGACATGTGTAGTGGTCTGGCTACCCAATAAGTTAGTTTACCAGGAGTGTGTGGCAAAGAAATAAAAATAATAACGCCAGATTTGGTGCACAATAATAAGGAGGTCAGATGTAAAAGACTCACCAACAGTTGTTCTCTTTAAAATAGTTCGTCGTTGGCCCAGGTCAGCGAATAAACAATAATCCAATTATGTTGGTCCAGAGGTCTTCTTCTGAACAGTTCCCACATATAATAGATTCCGAAGATGGTCCGAAATGTTTCGATATCAGAGTTAGCACATGAGACTCGCGAATGGTCGCTGCAAGCGCGAGCGAAATCAGACGAGAGAGTCGGAGCACGTGATCTCGCTTGTATTAAGTGCAATTGTACAAGTGCGCGTTTTTGTAGTTTTTCGTATTCAAACAAAAAACGATTATGCAGTTGACGAAATACGTAGTGTTGTAATGAAAGCAAATGGTAAAAAAAGCCAAAACCGCCCCGTGTATACCATTTTTGTACCAAAATTTGGTTAACTGTAAATTTTTTTTAATGCATGAGTTTGCTGCTAGCTTTCGATCATGCGTTGACTGTTGATTCATATCAGCTTTGCGCACCCTGGTGAATTGATCTGGTGAATTGATCTTTGTGACAGCTGCAAATTAACAGAATGTTCTTCAAATTCTCAAGGCCTCCAAGCACTTCAAAAACAGGCCAAACGGTTAGAAATGAAATGTAGGACAGTTGGAAATCGGAACACCAGAGGCATTAGAAATGCATCACAAATTACAGATCATACTGTAAATTGTTTTCCGCCTTTCAAAACGGTTTTCTGCGGTGGGTATTTTGAGGAAATTTTTATTTTTTCTTTGCTAATTTCAGTCACAAAAATCGAGATTTAGAACTCGAACGATGAGGATTTTGGTTTCGTTGGCAAAGCAGCAGTCGGTGTTAAGACTTTGCATAGTATTGACCTAAGATTTCGAGCTACGGATGAAACAACATGCAAAACAACAGTCCAGAGGAATATTTCTATGGCTGCCCAAGTTCTTCGAAGAAATTTCCATTTTAGCGGAACGAACGGTGTTAATTACGTGACGTAATTATTTGTTTCCCTATTCCTCAGGCTAGTTCGCCACCCTTACGCGACTGATCAAGTTTCAAGAATGAACCGTTTTATTTTATACAAAGTCGATTCTACCTCAACCATTTCTATAGACGATTTGTTTACATTTATCCATGGACTTGTTGTTGAAATTTTGTCCCACTTTGAACTGAACAATTTTCCCGCTTAATTTGTCCAATAGCACGCTGCCCTCCTTGTGCCATCCTGTGTTGCTAACTGCCCAAGCCGTAAGCCTTTCTTTAATTCTCCTCACAATTTATTGTTAATTTCCTATAGAACCACGGTCTACCTATCTGTACTGTCTGCCCAAGACCAATTCAATATATTGTTCACTGCCCAATTGCGACTACTGAACAAACGCAGGTGAAGTTCGTAGAATTCGGTTTCACCGCAATTATTACCGACCGTCCGTCGTTGAAGTAGACTACACGTTACCTGTCAGATAGGACACCTAGATCGTGCGTTTAGGCTAAGTAACCTGTTCCTTGCTTTGAGATCACGGCCTTAGCACAGGATCGTACAAACGGTTTTCGAGAAGTGCTTACTGATTACCTACTTCTCGGTTGCCCGAGAGAAGAACTTGCATGAATACTTTTTATGAAGCATACTTTTTACTTCTTAAGCGTTTTGAACTTCTAACCTAAGCTACCACGCTAGCCACTACACATGTGGACGTGTGATTTATTGGTTTGTGTTCGCCTTATATTTAGCAATGCTCTCAAAAATCCAAATGGTACACGTTTCATACCGCTAAGATCTTATGGATTAAATATCCTCAGAAGGTTGTTATTCAGCAGAGCGGTCAATATTTTTGCAACTCACAAAATCGACTACAAACCATACCGGACGTTAAGATAACTTATACAGGGGGACTGACCAACCCAGAGTAGTCTTTCCAATGAAATGAAGGCAAATTAGACTATTCATACTTGACGTATTTCATGATGTCATTGGAACACTTCAAGTTCCATATAATCTAGAAATATCAACCAACCATCCAACTAAGGACGTGAACGTCGTTACCATAATTTTGTTTTATGCGAAGTCTTAAAAATGTGTGATGGGGGAAAGCAGATTCGGCAGCGCCCGCTGAACTAACCGCGATTTTCGGTCTCAATACACCATTGTGTTCAGTGACGCTATATTTTACGTTACGCATATTGAGTGGAGTGTTTGATCTAAAGGATCTTACGAATGGTAACACTGCAAGAAACCACTTGGGGATTATCTTGAAGTCGTTGTGTGCTTCTTATTGTCGGTTTAAATGCAGGGTTTGAGTGAGTAGGTAAATAGCTGCGCAGTGAAAGTGTCAACTGATGTAAGTTGTGAGTGAACATACGTTTGTCAGTGGACTTTTAAATGAGAGATTGTTAAAGGAACCATAACCTGAAGGCACTAGAGGCCGATATTGGGCCTTTTTTAATAATCGTATCAATGAACAGATGGAAGGGAGAAGGTGAAGAGAGACAGCTTTGTCTGACATAACTTGGTGTGGCGAACTCAGAATAGAATTTTTCGGAGACCTACACAGGCGCGTGAGTTAGCGTGGAGTGCCGTTAGGATGTTGAGAATTTATGTGGCAAACTTTGCTCCACAGACATGACCATGAAGCCCCACAGCCCACAGAGTCAAAGGCACTTGGAAGCAGTGTTGCCGCTTAAGAGTGTGTTAAAGAGTAAGAATGAGATCAATGCATGACGGAACTCAACTTGGTTTGCATGGATCTGTCTCTCACTTTGTTTGGTCCATCTTCTAAAGGTTATTCCAGAGAACAGTTTGGATACCGCAGTTACTAGACTGCTGCGGCGGCGTTTTACACGCGGCGCTCGCGTCATGTATTAGAAGGTCGGATTAAACGTGGACATGTTCCATTCTGCAGGCACTTTCTTATCATTCTGCAGCTATTACTGCCATCCGGATTTTCTCGTCTTCTTTGAGCAGGGTTGGATACAAGCTGCCTGCACCTAGTGCCTTCTGACTTTTTGGTGCGGGTATATTGCACTTCATTTCTTGTTCCAAAGAGCGATCGAGGTTGACATTCCATTCATCTACGAGCTATGTTGCGGAAGGTTAGCTAAACGGTTCTTAGGAGTGTTCATCCCATCTTCGCAGTCGAAGTCTTTGAAAATGAAATAATGAACTGTTTTTTCCACTTGTCGTTTGGCTGGACTTTGCGCTCATAGGGCTAGTCAGTCATATCAGCTGATATATATCACGGCTGTTTCCCGTAAAGAAGCCTTCTCCCTCTCCCGAGGTATCGATGTCTACCAGGGATCTCGGTCTTCTTTTATGCTCTCCACTATTAGGCATCTGATTAGCTTGCATCGCCGTACTCGTTACACACTGGCATCAATCATGAGTAGTGATCTTGGCGACATCCTGTGATCATGTGGTCGATTTGGAGATGTCGGGCAGTTAGCAATGAACGCCACTAAAAGAGCCGCTTTCAAATCTTGATATGCTTTGTCCGCATGCTCATTACCACCACAGTGATGGTTTACTTTGGAGAGTTATTGGAATATTTCAGATCGATACTGTTGAGTTACCGTAGCTATTCGGATGCAATGGGCTGACATGCTTCTTGCGAGAGCTTGAAGGGAAGGGAACTGTCAGGTGAGCACGCACAATGGCGTGTTCAGAATCAATTTGCGTGCTACAGAGAGATCGCCAGTATTTATTGGTGGCTGTTCATCGTTGGTTGATGATCACGTGATCCAACTGGGTGTACGATTGATCAACGGCAAACGTTGACTCAAAACTAACCGACCACATGTGATTCCTAGTAGTTCAGACGACCTTGTTGTGCACCGATGATGCCTGCATGGATCACAATGTCTGTAGGTTTGCTTGACGAATAATCCAAGGACCTCTCATCCTGGCTAGCCCGAGACAGGTTGCTCAGTATGAACGCATCAGCCTAGAAGCCGTACAGTTAGACCATGTCATAAGAATGCACACGCAACGTGACAAATTAAGACAGCTCACTGACAATTGTCCTGTCCCAAAAGTAGATACACAACTTGTTTTTTTTTGATTTTCTCCTAATACATTTGGATACTTAAAGCCTGGTTAACCAACGTTTCTGTAGATTTTTGTAAAAGCTAACGTGTTAAACGCAAGAAGAACCTGCGAAATTTGTAGTAAATAATGTGCAATACGTTTTCGTCGATGTGTGCCAACTTAATTTGTCAGTCTGGAAAACAGGGCCATCCATTATGAACTTAATAAAAAAGCTGAAGTTGACGGGCATGCCGTCTGGCTTACCGGCTTACCGGATTACCCTTGTCACTCTGTGCATTGAAAAATACTCTTACAAAAATAACGACATTCTCGTTCAAGTAACAACACCAGCAGTCAATATCCGTGCCACGTGTAAGAGTAAATATAAACTAGCACGCTTTACTGTGATAATTGTTATGTACATTGTGAGCGATCAAGCAAGCAAAAAAGAGTAATGAACAACACTGTCGGGGAATTTTTCACTCTCCCAAATTAAGTCACCAGCATGTGAGTGCATTTAGCCCGATGATAATATTATATTCAGGATTTTAGCACAAATAATCTGGGTTACGTTTAGGAGGTGATCTAGGCCGCCTCGCACATTTGTTAAGGCTTCCCGTATAACCCGTTCGGAAATCAGTTTATCCTGGATGCAGTCTAGTTAAATTACGATTCTGCATCAGCCGACAGACGAAAACATTTCGTTGTTATTAACGTCTTTTTAAGGAGTTATGCCGAAGAGTGAAAAACAGTTCTCTTCAAGTACCAATTTGATTCAATGAGCTGCCCCCACTATCATCCAACCAAACACACTACAAAATGACCTGTGCAGCGGCGATAGAAAATTGAATGAAAGTATTATAGTTTTGAGCGGCAGACACTCAGGTGGTAAGTAGCATAAACAAAGTCAAACAGCAATAAAAAATTTTATTACGGCACTTTTTCACGCATTGTCGGAATGCTTTCAACATTTTACTGCGGCGAATCCCACTCGGTTGTTTTGTTGATCAAATATTGTGTGGAAATGGCGGAGAAAGGATATTCCGATTAGCCACTTGTTTTCGCTGCCATCTGGCGTCCCGTCTATTGCGAACGCATACACGTTGCCGACCTTAAGTGAGAAAATCGCATTTGGTAATTTTTTTCACTTTATAACCTGCAAGGCAAAATTTGAAAGGTGCATCTACTCACAGGTCTAACGAGCTGTTCAGGATGCAGCGTGAACGCGTGGGAACGCAGGTTCATAGTAATTGGCAGGAGGTTAGCTAAAGGGAAAATGCAGCACTGCAGCATCATATACCTCCACGACAGAATTTTGCAGAAGTTTTTGTATTGCTTTACCAGGAGCACGAGTACCTGGAGTTCCAGTATCCAAAAGTGCACGACAGGGCATGCAAAGTACCACATCTCCGTACACGATACTGAAATTAAAGTCAAATACAAAAGGGGTTACTTGAAACCGCATCTCGATCGTTGCTTATTCATGATCTAATTTTTTACATATCAAATAGTTGGATGTGCACATAACCTCTGTAGTCTGAAACATATCCATCATTACCAATTTTTCTAAACACCCTTTTATGAAACGCGTTATTTTTGAAATATCTGCGCTACTTCAAAGCCCGCAGATTATTTGCGTTTGAGATATCAAGTATACGCATAAAATTGATATGTTCGAGTCTGGATTGTTCAAAAAACAGTATGCTATTGGAACTAAACCCTATGGACCACAATAGAATTGCACGTTGCTTAGACTAGGTTACGAAGTATTTCGGCAATTCTCCAAAACCCGAGAACAACACCGGAAGAGGTAAAGTTTTCAGAAGTACCAAGAAAATCAGTAGTAGCACTGTTTCTCTCGAGAGTCCGAATCAGCATGTAACTTACGAAAATAGCTAACTCGTTTCTGAGTTGCACACGAACGACACTGACCCAATCAATGTGGCCCTGATTGTCACTAAAAAGTTGATGTCTTTCTTAGCAGTATAGGGGCTTTGTCGGAAAAAGTATGTTGAGGAACAGTCAAAAATTGGCCCCTATAAATATAAAAGTTAAACCTTTCGCAGGCACAAACTTGTGAAAACCGATTGCACATAATAAAACACAATAATCCATTTAATGTTTTTAAATTTAACCTTGCAGAAAATTAAACATCTTCTAGTCCATCATATAAGCCTAAGATTAAACCCCAAAACTGTCTATTTTTTGCACATATCATCTGTTTTGATCGCTAAAATAACAGAGCCATTAACGCTGTTTTGAATAATGATGTTTACTAAGTTTATATACAGGAGCATGCAACTCAGTATGTTTTGGCTGACTTCACTGGGCAGACAAATGAGCAGTGAGTAACTTGGGGTGGATCTGCAAATAATGGTGTTCAACAAAATCTGCTTCGCAGTTTTCCAAGACAAAAACCAATTTATTAAATAGTATATGTCAAAAGCATATGAAAAAGAACGATACACATATCAAGAAAATCTGAGTCGCAGTATATCTGCGGCTTCCATGAAATATCAAGCCACACTCGAAAGCATTTTACTGCTTTATCACCTCAGGAAAATTCCGTAGTTGTTGGCCTCATAAAGAATACAATCATACACCTTGCAGCCACCAATTGTGACAGGTCTACAAATGAGTCAGTAAAACACTGCACCCAGAGGTTTTCCGAAAACACACTCGTATGCACCGTCGAAAGAAGCAAACAAATATTAAAATCTATCCTTCTTACGATGCATCAGGTGCTGAATTAAGCTGTATTGTATGAAAGTGCTAAGGTTGTTGCAATGGCGACCTGGTTATTCAACACATTATCTTACCTGTCAATATAAACCATCCACTGTCTTGACTGGTACGTTGGAAGATAGACAATCGGCAGATGGTGGAAGTCTTGTCGCAGACCTCCAAAAGTCAGGTCTCCATTGACGAACCACGAAAATCGACGCATACCTGGTTGACTGTAAAGTTATTTATAAAAACTGCAATGAAAGCCCTAGTTAACTGGTGTATAATCTTCCCCTTGACTTTTCCAATGAACGGGAAAAATAGACTTCTTACTAACTGCACGCTTAAACGCTAGTGAAAAATTTAGAACCAATCCGCTACTGTAATACATTATAATATGATACCCAACTAAACACTGCATCGCAAAATGCAAACAGTGATGTTTCCTTCTTTCAGGATCCTCGTGCAACCTAATTCCTAGGCAACAGATTAAATAAAAAGCTAAAAATGGAGCTTTATTAGATTAAGAAAAACGTACAGCGTACAACTAATCTCTCACCAAACACCCCGTGAGGTTTGGTAGATGTTTAACTTGAGTTCCCTTACCTCTGTTGAATCCTTGAACGAACCAGTCACCTACGAATTTGTCCAGTAGAAGGCGCCAATCAGTCCTTAAAGGGACAGTGTTTCTTAACTACCGTCACATCGGTTTTCAAAAGCGTCTTCATTAAAGCCAGGAAACTGCTACTCCAGAGACTTTCGGCTGGTGATTTGGTCACTTAGCCTTTCCGCAAAGCTCGGTGGATGGATTTTCTGATGAAATTTCCTTCAGGCTTGATGTAGTCAATGAGAATAGAGGTTATGAATCTTTACCCACGTGTTATCAAGTCTCTAAGTGAGAACAGGGAAGCGAAACTTGAAAAAGTGCCGATGCACAATAATCTCTCTTATTTTGTATGTTATTTGTTTGGAAGGATAAAACATGTCGGATTAGTTCTTCATGGTAACTGCACTTACTTAACTGGAAAGTCTTCGGAAAAAATCCGAGCACATATCAGCTGACTTATAGAGTCACTGTTTGCGCATTGAACCAATATCCGGGGCCCATTATTAGTAAACTGACAATAAAGTAAGACGTTGCTGCTAGGCATGATGAACCAGTTACGATACAGATGACTAGATGTTCACATTGAGCACACTGCGAAGCAATTTGTTTCCATGTGTGCAACAGAAGCAGTTGTGGAGGGTATGTGAATCGTTACTGAATACAAACCGGTTCAACACAGTACCAGGTTTAAAAAGCGCAGCTTACACAAGCCATCAGAGGGTATCCGAGGAGAACAGTTCTATGTGATCGCAACTCGAATTCACGCTAATCATATCTGTGCGCATTTCAGTGGCTTGCTGATATGCCTTGTGTTTTGGTGGTAGAAAATAAGCGAAAGATCCCCTTACCTCAAAGGGCACGCCGAATTCACCAATGTTGTCTCACTTTATTAGTGAGAACCGATCACAACCGGCTGTTGGTACATATTTACGCCTTTCAAAATGTCACATTTCACCGCGGAATTCGTACCAATATCTTGAAGGAAAACCCGAAGATATCTGCGTTTCCGTGGACGGCACATTTGTGCTGTTGTGAATTGTTTATACAGTGAACCTTATTTACGATACGTGAAACATGAAGTGCAAATTTTCAAAGGCCCTTCTAACCCCTTCATCCATCAGAGCAAATTACATGGACAGCCTTAATATTTATACATATATGTTCTCCATAGTTAATCAACTTATTCACTCATCTGCTAGGAGAGAAAACCCTAGTCATCCCTTTCTGTCAAGTAACTACCTCGCTCCGAATGCCATAAATATTTTGCATTTGTTAAATTTCAAATATAAGTTAGCGAAAATCGCTGTTCAAATAAACATACAAAGATCAAAACCTACCCGCAAAACCGAAATGTAAATACGGCCTCTTGCACCGCACCGTGCCCAAGGAAATGATCAAGCAAATTAACTTCAAATATTTCCCATCGCCTGCGACCTTTGGAGGGTTTACTCATCCCAAATATTCTATTCCGTCCCACGCTTGCATCCACGGTAATAGAAGAGCAGATCATTTCGACGAATGTAAACTGTTCAACGGATTGCCCTGCAATCTTCAAAAATAGTGAAAAATGTTGAATAGCTTACTAAAATATTATCCATTACGACGTTTCCCTCGTATTGCTCACCGCTGTAGCTTACCACGTATTGTTTCTCTAATGAGGTCCGGGTAGGTGAGTTCTCATCGTACTTTACTCGATTTGGGAAGTGGTCAGCGGCAGACCTGCTAGAAGGAATCCACCGACTAAATCCTCCGGTGTCAAACATAACCTTGAACTGCTGCACCCCTATTTGAACGAAGCCGTACGAAAGACCCAAGAAGAAGAAAAATGAAGATTCATACATGTCCACACCGAACTTACTGCGTCGTCGCTATAAATATCTACGGATAAAAACGAATTTTGGGGTGCGGTTAAGCGCGTTCTGTACTCTGGTTTTCAAGCCAAACGTTCAACTCACCCAATCAATACGAGCAATAAAATTGAGAACAGACATGACCCTGCTGTTGTGCGCTTAGGCATTACACGTAAATCCACTATCTGAACACTGGCTCCGTTTTTCGGACCAGGAGCGATTCAGCATATATATCCACTTGACGTGCAAAGTTTGAATGGTTGCGAGCCATTATTGGCCAGAAAGAGGCAAACAGGTGACGATTACCAATCTAGAACAAGCGCACACTTGAGGGCTTGGTTATTGGTTTCCGTC
>NW_008751674.1:3276290-3291681 GCF_000715545.1 Opisthorchis viverrini | reverse complement strand
TTCAAGGCTTATCCAAAAATACATATGATGCGCAAGGCCAAATTGGACTTGCATCTTTTCAGTGAAATTGAGCACTAAATGATGTATGTTACGTGGAGTGGCGGAACAAAACGCCCAAACACAGAATGGTGCTGTGATGTGTTGTCATTAATCAATCTTTCAAAAGTTGCTGGCGTTATGTTCTTGGAACGCCGCACACTTGCACACAGTCCCTTTTAAGTTCCGAGTCAAAACACAGTGTTGTAAAATGAAATGATAAAATACGACGATCTGTGTGCTGAGGATTTTTACAACTTGACCGCAAAATAAGTCTGATTCAGACGTCTTTTGCGTCATTGTTTGGATACCCCTATGACCTGCGGCTAATGGGTTTACTAAGGTCAAATTTGTATTTTAGTTGCTTCGATAGCCGAGTCTTCAAACAGCAGTTCATTCGAACCTTTTTTCAACGTCATTTTTGGTTATATTTCCATCTACGAGTAATATGAGAAGCCAGTGTCGTATGCCAAATATTTTTCTAATGAAAATGATTTCGTTTGAGCTTTGTAAAGGATTATTTCAAATACATTCGCCACCGGATCTGCTGCGGTTTGCACATCCCTAACTATGAAAATGGAGACAACACCGGAGAAGCGGCAGGTCGGATACAAAAGAAAATTTCCTCGAATTTCACCAAGAAAAGAAATCGTTCAAATATGCGGTTTTGTTCGACATATTGGATTTAAACGTTTAGCTATCAATGAAATTCAATTTCTCAAACAGGGCCTTGATTTCAAATATAGGCATAAAGTAGTAACCCACGATGTAGCGAAATTCGCATTTTCAAATCCTCAGTAAGTATTTTAGATAAAGCCGTATTAATCACCCGTAATATTCGTGAAATCAACGACCGACCCGAAGCACTTCATCGCAATGGGAACTGAGTACACTGAGTTCACCAGAGAAAGATAACATTTGCTGCGGTGCTGAAAAGCAATTAATGCACTTCGCCCAAACATATAAAACCTAAACTGCAGTAAAATGGACTCATTTGGGTCAGTATGCGCCTACCACATAAAAAAACCACAAAACCGGTAAAGCATGTTCGTAGTCACTAGATTCAAGCTTTTTTGGACCCAATAGTTTTCGTCGATTACCGAAAATGCGGCAAACTGTCTGTCTCAAACGTTCGATTGCGAGACACCCCATGAGTGTTAGTAACAACTTGAGGAGTGGTTTTTTAAAGCCGTATTATACACCCATATCACTGGTGATGAAGTAACATCTCTTTATAGTTGTGTTAATTATTTCTGTCTCCAGTTATGCTTGCTGATGTATATCTCGCTCCATACGGTGGTATTTAATGACATCAGACCAAACACACTTCTACTATGAAAAGCTCTGGGCATTTGAAATGAAGCACTCTAAGGATTAGCACCATTCTTGGTGAACGTGAGGATGAGCCAGAGGTACAGCGTGGTTGTACATTGTCACCTGGCAGGATAATTCCAAAAATAAAAAACAACATAGGTTTAGCAAATCCCAGTTGATTACTACCTCTGTGCATTTCGCCAACAGGCAATGGATAACTTAAGTTGTTCCAAAACGTTTCAACCAGCTCATCTTCGTAAACCGGGACAGTCCTCAAGCATTCAGCTTCACAGTAAACGTCTTGATATAATATTTGGCCTTGTATTGGTTTAGTGAGATGGAGGATAACAAAATTCCTTTAAGTTAACAAACAGCAAATTTTAGAGCAAGCTGGTCAGCTGCCTTGGATGAATAAATCCAAAGTGTATATTTTTTATATATTTGCATGCCCATTTATAGTTGCCAGCAGTCACCCAACTAACAAAAAGAATGTTAAGTATACGTTGTCCGTATTTTCTGATTTGCGCAGCAGAGTTTCATACAGCATTGACTATTTAATTTCGATATTGACATTTAGAGAAAGAAGTGGGTAAATGGGCAACTAATGTGCAAGTGAGCAGCTAGAGAATGGAGAATTTTTTATAAAAAACCAGGCGCGGAGCTGCAGCCAATCAAAATCCCGAGAGGAAATGACAGAAAATAGTGTAGTTTATCTAAGTATTGATGACAACGTTATATTTCATTATCTAGTATTGAAAGCAAATGCATTACAGTTTGCAAATTTTGCCTCATGTCAATTACTCCGGTCCAAGATATTCCCTCACCTTCAATCATACCAAAACCCAACATCAACGCCTCCTCTGTGCATCTTCCACCATTCTGGCACCACGAACCATGCTTTGGTTCGCACAAAGATATTCCCCTTCAATCATACCAAAACCCAACATCAACACCTCCTCTGTGCATCTTCCACCATTCTGGCACCACGAACCATGCTTTGGTTCGCACAAGTTCAAGCTCAGTTCGCCATTCGGGGAAGCACGCAGGAACAAACAATGTATAAGCACGTGGTTGCCGTACTCCCTCCCGAAATTGCAGCCGATTTACGCGACATATTAATAGATCCAATCCTTATACGCAATTACTTACTTCCATCATTAGGCATCCGAACAAGAACAGCTGGAATATCTACTTAGCGGAGCATCTCTCGAAGTCTCCACTCCATATTGATTATTAAGACAACTTTACAGCATCACGGAGGAATTCGAAATTGATCATGCTTTGTTTAGGCAGCTTTTTTTTAAACGTTTACCCACCCACGTACAATTAATTTTCGCTTCCAGTTAAGAAGGTGCTCAGTTCTCTGGACTTGCCAGCACAGCAGATATGATACTGGAAATTCAACCGTGCTCTTTTAGTATTTCTTCTGTAGACATACCAGTTTTTGTACCAACTTTTCATGAACGTCTTGGCAAGTTAACCAAACAGGTAGAAGCCATTTGCTTGTTTTGACCATACCAGCTTCGCCGCGCGCTGTCGCGTTCACGCTTGCAATCACCCTCCACGGGAAATCGTCATTGCTGGAACCATAGCACTTTTGAACATCGTGCACGCAAGTGCTCGCAAGCTCGTTCCTTCCGAAATAACACGCATCCCCTCAGAAAATTCCTGGAAACACACGGGAAGTACCATACAGGCGAGTAAAGTTAAATGCTTCCCTCATATCACTCGCCGGCTGACAGTTTTCGACGAATCATCTGGCTTCAGTTTTCTTATTGACACTGGAGACGACATCAGCATTATTCCTCTATCCGCCGCTTATTCCAACTCCAAGTCTTCTACTTTCACTCTAACTGCCGCTAATGTCTCTTCTGTCAAGAC
This sequence comes from Opisthorchis viverrini, assembly GCF_000715545.1. Taxonomy (NCBI): domain Eukaryota; kingdom Metazoa; phylum Platyhelminthes; class Trematoda; order Opisthorchiida; family Opisthorchiidae; genus Opisthorchis; species Opisthorchis viverrini. Next base: position 3,288,450 of record NW_008751674.1, on the reverse strand, counting down.
TTTCGGGAAGCGTGCTTTACGAGCTATGCTCGGGTTACGCCGTGAGTGTACCTGGATTTTGGTCATCGCAAACGTGCACTATCCTATCACTGGCGCCGATTTTATCACACACTTCAGCATTTTCGTCGATCGGAAACAACAATGTCTCATCGACGCTTGCACCCGCCTCTCTGTTAGAGGTCGATTTATCCGTCTACCTTCAACTAACCAGCGGAACAGTAACTCCACCCTCGAACCGCAGCGAAGTATTCAGTGTAATGGATAAATCTCGGCGAGAATTGAATTCAGGAAACCAACGTCGCTCTTGCTGCGTCCAGCCACAGTGCAAAAAAATGGGAGCAAAATATCCTATAGTATGAGCAACAAGTGCACTTGCTTGACTGGTAATCTTTGGAACAATAAACAATCTGAATTGTTTGAACTGAAGTCGCATAATGGAATTCTCACTAACCATTTTGGACCCTCATTTGCATCAATCCATGAGGCAGTACACGTTTGCCATGACTAACTTTGTGTCCAAAAATCGATGATGCCGAGTTCGAAACTTAAAAATTGCAATCGACGGGGGTGCCTTGCGGGAACCTCACAAGAGTCGTACGATTACCGAATGGGGGAACGGGAAGTCGGATGATACCGCGGATAATAACATCTGTAGGCACTATCAGACTGTGGAACAATGGATTTAACAATACTTGTGTAAACAATAAAATTGTGCTTTTGACCAGAAGCTGATGTCAAAGTGTCAGAAACGTATGATGAATTTTGAGGCCAAATAGCTGTAGGAAGGTTAGAGATGACTGCATATAATGCTTTCACTTCAATATTTGGTCACAAGTGAAGTGACTTACTTTTCAGAACTTATAGACAAGTTGAATGCGTCCCGTTTCCCCGGTTAAAATACTTCGACTGCCGGTGAGTGCCTGAGCATCTTGGATGATTTATATTCCCAAAATTTTTGAACCGCCGATTCGCAATTACAATCAGTGAAGAATCATGTCAACAAAATTTAAGCACACAGTTATTTTAAGGTTGGCTTTTGTTGTCTATCTGCATCCGAGAATTATTTTTTGAAATAATCCAACAACGCCGCTTCATCAGTCTCCGTTATTTGCTTCCGAGTTGTTTGGAATTTTCATCTGGACAGAGATACAGTTTGTGTTGTGATTCGAACAAGTACATACCAGCAATGTGCGTAACACGTAGCTAGCCTTTTAGCTGGGCGGTGGAGTCACCTTTGACTAACTGCTTCTTTAGCTGTTACGCAAAATCACGGAATGACTGATTATGAGAGAGGATCAACATATTCAACCTAGATGTTTTGGCTGCCACGAAGTTCATCGGTTTAAAGTGTGACAGAATAATCTCTTCAATGCATCTTAAGAAATATCAGTTACATATACAGCTTATACCTAATCCTCGATCAATATATATATGCTGATTTGTCAGCAAAATATAGAAAATACACCGTGATTTTATTATCATTCGTTTTTATAAGGCACCATATGTGACATCTTTACAAATAATCCTCTACGTCCCGCGCAGTTGAATCAGGATCTATTGGTTCCATTTCGGCATGCATGACGGCTCGTTTGAACGGCCGTGTTCCTATTCTGGCGTAATTATTATAATGCTACAATCAAACGAACTAGGAATTCAGGCTTCAGCATGGCGTAATATCTACCACTTACCTACTCAAACTGAAGCAGATGTACAACAGTTTGAGTATCAAAACAAGAGAATAATTTCGTATAGAAATGGATAGACGGTCAAACACGTTCATCACCCTAAGACGCCATCATTTTTATTAAGAGTCCGCATTTTAAGATGTCCTGCTGATGTAGGAAAAAGTGGAGAAATTTAATCTAGCTAGAGTCGGGTAATGGACGAAGCATCAGTGTGAACAACAGCTGCAAGAGCAGCTTTCTAAACCCGAAATGGGAGAACAAGAACAGGAAAGGTCTTCACAATTGGAAATAAACTGACTGCACCATACAAATATAGATTTAGAATCATGTACCGATGTACTACTCTAAAGGAAGCCATTCTCAAATAGGCTGGTGAAAAAAGCTGTAAGAGTGTTCCGTGAGGCCCAAATGTGGCACGATTTTGTAGAACTGTGGATGCAAACCTCTCGATGGCCGTGACGGCAACACCACTTAGAAATTATGATACAATTTAGGGATGAACATGCCGCTTGACTTTTCAGCCCAGTTCCAACTACAGCACGAAATCTATTTTTAATATTACCAAATCTGCTCAGTTCGCCATTAACAAATGAAGGTTCAGTGTTGTTTAAACTTTCATACTCAATATTACAACAAGTTACACCTGCACGTGTGTACCGAGCTAGAATTATTCAGCTACTGATTCAAGGGAGACTAATTAAAAAGTTGAGTGGTTTGGCAAAGAGTTGTTTTGTTCGACAAACAACATTTGCGCTTGAGGCTTGAATTTTCGTTTTCAGTTTGAGCAAAACCTATTTTATGTCTTTCGGATAAATTTTTCTCCGGATTTGTTTTGCGACAGATGTTTTTTTTCTCTAGACCAAATAGAATAGCCCACCGAATGCTACCTTTGGCAGGATACTTCTGGTCATTTGTGAAAAAAAATTTTTCTACCGCGAAATCGTACCTGAGAACATATTTTAAAACATTGGTTGTTAAATAACGTTCATGTCAATTTTTGTGCAGTGAAGAAAGGGGAATCAAAGCCAGCAGAATCAAAACAACAAGTTTACATGATCAGGAATCCCTTGCCGCGGTTTACTTTCAGATTGCTATCTCAAATTCTGCATAATGAGAAGAAATCCTGGACACAGTTGTTGGCTTCAGAAATTAAGTTGTGGCATAAAACTCAAGCAGAATGACTTGTTTTGATTCGACGGGTATATTCTTTCCCCTTGGAGCGAATCACGTTATGAGCAGCCGTTTCAGATACAGAACAGGTTAAAATAATATGACTAGAAAAATGATAATTTGCCAATGCATGCGATTCCTCTATAATGACAAGGCTGAAGGCTTTTATCTTACAAGACCTATCGTGTGTCTGCATTTTACCACCATGGTATTACGATTAAGCGTAAGAATATTAACAAAACGGAGTAAAGCTCGCGTTTTTGCCTAACCTAGGCAACAAAGTACACCGTTTTGCAAAAATCTGTCCTTGCAGTTTCACTCCGTTGAACTGAATCATATACAGTCTATTTGATTAATGTATTTCGGCCTGGAATACATGCCGGAAATCTACGTCGAGCTCTGGAATCAAAATACGCGTCAGCACATTTTAGTCGAATTTCACGCCAGGTGCGCCCCATGGAAAATTGCTCTAAAATATACGGTGTATTATTGGAAAACGTCCATTATTTGATTAATAAAATCCGATTTTTATTTTGCTCAGCGTTTTTGTAAAATATATTGAGAATGCGATTCATCTATTAAAACTGGCGAAGTAAAGCTGGAAACACTAATTTTGCCAGCAAAACCCAAAGAATCCGAGGTAACTTCAGCACTGTACTGCGGCGAATCCCATCTGATTATTTTGTTGGTCAAATAGCAGGTAAAAATGCCGCAAAAGGGACACTCCAAGGGTCCAGGTCTTCTCACTGGTGTCTGGCTCTATTTGTATTGCAAAATGATAAAATCCAACATTCCAAACCTGTAAGAAATATAAAAACAAACACATATAAGCAAATAAAATTTCATAAGATATTAACAGTCCTTGAAAAGCAAAGACACTCAGGTAATCACTTACAAATCTTGTAAGTTCTTGAGACGGCACCGTGAAAATGCGAGATGCCAGCTTAATTCTCAATGGACGAACCTGGTTGAGTTTATGCGCTGGAACGTGCAGCAACCCATGAACATGTTTATCTACAGTTAATGTTTCCAAAATTTTGTTCGATGCTTCAGCTGGTGCATATGTATCCGGTGATCCAGTGTCCGCATAGGCGAGACATCGTTCGCACAGCAGAAGATCACCATATTCTATGCTGAAAGTGATAAACATTTCGAAAATTCACCAACCTGTCCTTAGAAGCAAACGAAAAAGTCATGGTTTCCTCTTTCACTACATACTAGAATGTATAATAATTTGGGGTGGAGGCAAATGTTACACGACCAACAGAATGTCCCAAACCTACAACTAGCAAAAGAGGCGCTTTCGTTGCATACCGATTTGAAACCTGGACGTGTTTTTTAGGAGACCGTCCAACGATTCCTATGAATTTCCTCAAGATTAGTAGCAACTAACCCACTATAATTAGAAAAACGTTGCATATGTCTAACATCGTCGAACTTGAGAATTCTGCAAGCAAAAGAACTGCTTGCTTTGAAGATTTAAATTAACTCATAAGTGCAATTATATCCGAACTAGCAAAACAAAACAGGTTTTCCACCAAATCGTCGTCAGTGCTAATTTATCGACGCTTTTTTAATTCGAAAAACAAACGTGTTCAAGGACAGCCTCATGCTGAACATGGATGTCGGATAATAATGTAAACGAATTATCTAACAGTGTCGCTTTTGGTGCTGCACATTTAAATGGTATTGTCAGACAAGCTAAGACTCAGAATTCGATTGTTTAAGTAGTACACAATATTCCGCACTCTTCCACGTCTGCACACATGCAAAAAGTTAAGCGGGCACTCTGTTCGTCAAATTTCGAATTTTTTATTCGAGGTTGCATGGGTGATTGAAGCGTATTTGAAGTCAAATGGCTAACTGTACCCAGAATCACTTAGAGTCTACCACACCAGCCAAATAAATTATTGGTAAACAGCGCTGAGAGACCGTCAAACTCGAGGTTAAAAGGGAATAAGTGGATGAAGAATAATGATAAAATTCAGTGAAAAAATTCTCGTCAAAGTTCAGTGGAAAATATTGGAGCTGGAAACTTCAAAAATGAGGTGATGAGGACGATGAAGAAATTAAAATTCAACTCATAGAAAAAAGAGCTTTGTGCAGCTCTATACGAAAAAACCCCAAGGCATTCTAAGCCGCTTGTTTTGGCGGATAAAGTTGTTTACATTAAAACTTGTGTTTCCACTTATTTCCTGAGTGCTCAGCCAAACGTTTTCCGATTCGCGGCAGAACCACACTTTCAATCATTTTGAATTGATGATACAGAATTCTCCAAGGCCTACCACACCACACAATACATACACACTAAGAGCCCTCCGTACGGACAATCTGGCACATGCAAATAAATTGTTTTAAACGAGATTTTGAAATGAGCTTGAGGCCAAAGGTCGCGCTGTATTTAGTCCCCATCAGAAACGGTCGCTTAACTCACCTAACCTTCTGTCATATTCAGTGATTAACACGGAATTCAGGACTCTGGTCTTTCTCTTACGCACTGCCAAATACTGGCTAGTCTGCAGTATGTGAAATAGTAAATTGTCTGCTGAGGAGTGTTCATGCAAAACCAATTTCGTTCACCATCAAATCCAGAAAACGACGATGAGATAATGGGCAATGGTAGATGTTCTGTCGGACTTGGTGAGACTTGTTACCATATCTTGGTCTACACCTCTATTTCTACCAATTAATTTTCCCTGGCGAATGAAGGTGAGTATCGGGTGTGCAGTTGCAAGGAATGGGCCATGGAATATCAACTAAATTTACGTATGCAAACTGAGCCCGGCTGTAGCCTGAATACACGGTAGGATTTGCATTTCTGGCGTGTTGAATCACTGTTTGGCAAAAAGTTTTAGTATGGAAGTTTCGGCCAGAGGAGCGCATCGTGTCAGACGTGTGGGTGTACTTGGTAAACGTACCGTGTCTGGTCTATTAAAAGGCTCCTTATGCGCTCGTCATTGTGAGCTTGAGTGGCAGTTTTAATAAAACCTGAGTTAGTTATTGGACGCCTGTCAATCTTGAAATCAGTTTTGTGGTTAGCTCGTACGAGGATGCATGTCTCTGTGCGTTTAACTCACCTAGTGATGTCCACCACCCACTGAGTTCCTTGATATAGTGACAAACTCACAATTGGCGGATGGTAGTATTCGGTTCGGGTCCCTCCAAATTCCAGATTTCCGTGTATGAACCAAGAATCCCCGCGCACACCTTTTTCACTGAAATCACAGTATTTAGGTATGGCTTATGCATGGACCGCCAACAGTAATATCTACCTTCAAAGTTCTATGGCAGATGCAGCTTCCTTGCATACAGCTGTTTTTAAATGGTTCAGCTTGCTAGCTTAAAGTGAATAACGAATGGAGAAAGTAAAAAAACGATTCCACAATAAAGAACAGCAAACAGTGACTGCCACAAGAAAAGTGAACATGAAAGCAAGGCTTCCGTGTGAGTATCGAATAATCTGGAGATGCGTTGTGTCCAAGAACAAGAGAAGCATTCTATTCAACGAGTTGTTTTAATTCAGCATCACAAAGGTATAGGATCACCATACAAACAAAGGCCATTGCTGGTCTTAGCCTCACAGCGATTGAGGCCGCTCACAGACACAATGCCCATTAGTAAACAAATTGATTCTGAGGAATGAATGTGCAAAACAATTCTATTTATTATTTTCACTTTTAGAAATTCTAATTTAAATAACCTGGATTACTCTGGTTAAATATGCATCTTATTTGCCAAAGTTATTCGCCAGATAACGTAATTTTTTTCACCATTTAATACAGTGCTCCTTTTATTGTATAGGTGCTTAAATTGGTGTTACAAGTTCGGAAAGACATGGAAAAAATCAATTGCAAATGGAAGCGTATACCTGAAAATATTACGTGGACTGCGGAGAAGTTGGATATTTTGTCCGTCATTTTAAACATGTGAGGTGCAGGAATGGAAAGTGGAGAAATTGCTATAAACCCAGAATCAATCAACCTACGTACATTCCGTATTATTGTCAGGCACTTTGAATACTTTAACTAAAAATTATTGTCCGCAAGCTATCATAGATTCAGAGGCCTGGTCAAGAATCTATAATGATGATGGTAACTTTTCTGTGCTTCGGCATTGTGCCAAGATGAACTCCACCAAACAAATCACTTAATACTTTAGAAAAACTACAATGGGTACTCAGTAGCTAGTTTGTTAGAGCTACAAATAAATCCAAACAGGTGCTAACCAAATAGGCAAAAGATTGTAACTGATGCAGAAAAAACAGTAATACCACTGCGTGGGGTTCTCGAAAAGGCATACTCTATAGACTATTGATGAGCTTATATTTCCACACGCTACACTCTTGGTACAGAAAATCATCCAAAACAATTGCCATGTAGCCTTGTACTTAAAACGCAGTGATTATGAAACCGCATGGGTCAGGTTCTTGTTAGAACTCACATGTGATCAGACTATTGTGGGTTAATGCATTACAATGATAACGTGGGAAAAAACACAACACCCAATCAGTGTATTAGGCCTGATCCGTTCACGGATTTGACCAAACAATAGCATTAAATTGGGTTGTGAGTTTGTTGCTATTCTGGACAATACCGGAGAGCGAATTCTATTCTCACCGTTGCACCAAACGGCAACATACGCTTAAAATGGTGCACAAATTTACATTGGAAAATTTAGATTGAGTAATTTCAACATTGATGCCAACAAGAAGGCTAAAATATTTCTCCTGTAACGCGCTGTAAAATATACGATCATAGTCCGACAAACATGTTGATTATAGGAGGCAATGTCTGTTCGTTAACATCCGGGTAATTTATTTCGAATGTAGTGTACTAATGGTAGTTCTGACATCGTTGGCGATCCATAAAAATATGCAATGCATATTTATTTCTAAAAAAACGTCACCAGAAAACGAACCCGCAAAACCGAAAAGTGAAAATGGCATCAGTCACGATGCCGGCTTCCACGATATAATCCAGAATTGTAGTGTTTGAGAATTCACATCTTCCGTCATTTGAAGGTGGTCTTCTCATTCCAATTATTCCGTCATACCCTTCTCTTTTGTCCACTGCCCCAGTGCTCTCCATCACTACAACGAACTTGAATTGCGGAAAAACGCGACCTGCAAACTTTTTGAATGTTAAAGCATAAGGATTACACTAACCAACCCAAAGCTCATCCGTCACCACATGTCCCCTATATTTTTCACCAGAGTAACTGGTTTCGAACTCTTGATTCAGTGAAATGCTAGTTTCTGGCTGTCCAGTGTATTTATTCCTGTATGCAAATTCTGCGGATGTTGACTTGATCGACGGTATCCACCGTGTCCATCCTCCAGTGTCAAGCAGAACCATGAAGGGCTGCCTTCCCATGTATATCTGGACGATTGGATTACCCAATAAGATTAAAAGGATAAATCATGTAGGAGCACGTAGCACTTACTGCGTTGTCGCTAATGAAGTCCACGTGAAAAATCTGGCATTGGACATGTGTTGATCTTTACACCGTTTTTCGAAGAAATTTGCCACTCACCTTGGATTCAGTAGATAGAACAAGCATACTACTGGCAATAATTTGCCTATGAGTATCTTGGACATTGTAGGCCCGTGTAGGTGTCGAAAGCTCACAATTGTGTCTTCCGTCTGCTGGTTAGCGCAGTAACAGGCAAGTGTCTATATATCCTTTGTTCCACAAGATAATTGGGTTAATTAGAATAGGTGTTAGGTGTGAACGAATGAGAAATACGGATGCCTGTCGGTGTTTTGGGATACCTTGGTGCATAGCAAAATTATGACAACCCATAGCTGCAAAAATTTTATTGAAGTAGTTTAAAAACATCCTGAAACCTACTTAATTTTTACGTTTCACCAATGATGTGCTTATACTTACTTACTGCCATATACCAAACAAAGTGCAATGTAACAAAATAAAACAGTCATAAATGTTTAGGTTTACGTTCAGACGCCTCCCATGTCTCTAGAATAACCCCTAGGTCATAATCAATCGGTACAGAAGTAGTATACTCCGCCTTAGGTTCTGCACAACCTGTGATAAGTGGTGGTTACGGTGAGAAACTTCGTAAATTGCCATGACCGCGAATCGCTTTCAGTCAAACTTGACCTTATTAAGAGAGGTTTCCCATTCAACTGGCGAAAAATGCCCGTCTTTACAAAATATGCTTGCATGTGAATGTCTCCAATGTGTATGTCTTCAACGTACACCATGACTATGAGGTTCACACTCACATTTATCCGCATTGCTCATTCATCTACTTCGTCACCCTCACTTTCTTGTTATTGACACTAGCCACATACCTAGCTACACTAGCCACAAGGCCAGTGGTTTTAGACTTTGGTTCTAATTGTCCGGCCAGATCGTGGCAATCCAGCTACTTCACCAGATTTGTTGTTCATCATTTTTTGCAGTTTGAAGTTTTCATTCACCAAGCAAGATGCCTCGTTTTCGCCTTCTCTTGTTCTGTTTTTTTTTCTCGCCAACTTCAAAATTTCACCATCTGATATTGTCGCAGCGTGGCATGTTTTCCCCGAAAGTGAGATAAACTTCTAGTAGCTGTGTTTCCTTTCCCATGCCGGTTTAGGCGGATATTGCAGATGTTGTTCGGGACATCGTCTTTTTTTCGCGCGAATCCCCCAAGTTGTGTCCTACTCTGACCGTAAAGGCACGACCATGCCTGACTGTAGACCGCTCACTAGTTGGAAATAAACATTATCGTCATTTCATTGCAACTGACGCTCAGATAATTGGACACCCCATTGACCTGTGTTGTGTTGGGTCTGATATGTTACCACAAAATGTTGAACCTCATTATTCAGCAAATTCTCTGGAACGAGACATCCCAACTCTCTGCGTTTTCTGGATCCATTATAGCCTTGGCTGGCAGTGTCAAGCAGGTAGGACACGCTCACATGCTAATTTTCGTGCAAAGATGTTTCCGAAAGTCCTCCTTTGTAGGAAGATGTTTATGAGGCGGCAGATCAGAGGCCAGAGCATTTGCTTCGACCACCCTACTAAACTTCTGAGACCTAGCATCAATATTTATTCGTGCACGCCCAAACGAGTGTGGTCTGGAAGCAGTCGTAGGATTAGTGCGCTGAAACAAAGGAATGTCAGCCTCTACAAGAAGATGAAGTTAATAAAAGGAACTGAACCTCTAAATAACAGCGCTATTGTTCACACAGACACAAGGCAAGTAGACGTAACCTAGGAACAAGTATTCTACCAATCTCACAGAAATGCAGAAACGTGGGTCTCCTCAGGAAGAGTGTGTCATACACATGGTCACTTGTCAACAAAGTGATCTTAGTAAGGCCAGTCGATATTTAAAAATGGTTCTTTGGCATACGGAGGAAAATGCGGTTGATGACATACCTTTAAGCGGCTGACTAGCTGTCTGCGTGACTGAACAAATTGTTCCAAAAATTTAGCGTGGACGTACCACAATGAAAAAAGGACAACAAGGGAATTATGGGTAAATTTATGTTAGCTGGGTATTGTACAAAAGCCCGCTACCACCAACACCTAGAGCAATTTTAACGCATAAGATGAACCAGCTGAATAGGGATACAACAAAAATGCCTACGTCTATCCGTGCCATTTGCCAAGGTGGTACTCAGCGTTACGCTACCTGTTTTGAGAGGACAATGGTTTGCAAAGGACCCGTGCAGCAATAACCCCCACGCATCTCAATAACCACCAGTGTACAAGCTGTTTATGGTCATCTAACAGTGAGTAGGCCCCCGCTATTTAGTGCCAGATCCGACTGCCCTCACGCACCACAGCATGGGACAGTCATTCTTTAAGTCTGGTGAAGCAAACAAATTACGATTACCTTCTGTATCTTACAGAGGGGAAATGTTCGTTCTTACGACTGAACTAGATTGACTAATAGGATATGACTATCGTATGACGTTTATTGGTTTGTTTGTTTGACCGAAGACCCAATGTGACAAATAACAAGTTGTTTACATTTTTGTGGTCGTAGCGGATTATATCATCGTAAAAAATCAAGTTTGAAAACCAGTAGGTGCAGTTGTCTCAGTACTTAAAATCAGAGGCTCAAAACCTATGTTACTCGATTTCTGTGATTTGTACATACACTAACCACCACGCTAATGTTATCAGGGTGTGAGTGAGAATAATCACATGATTTTCTACAGACTCCTTTCGTGCGGTTCTGGGAAGCATGGAAGACTGCACGTGACACAAGAAAGAGAGATGTTCACAAAGAGCACTGTTTCTTCGGCCACCCTTTGTGTTGTTCATTTTGCCCACTTGCGGTAGTTAGCCCTAAAAGCAGCTGTCTGCGCTGGAGGTATTTTAGGAAAGATTTGATGCCCTAGTTGACGACTTTCCCGGAATAAAATGACCTACCACTGTCAAGTATTCCCACAGATTAGGAACTTATTGAAAAAAACTTCTGCAAGGGTGAAAATTTACAGGGCAAGTTTAAATTTCCCATCATACTTTTTGATTCCAAAGTCTGACGTAGTATCACATTTCTGCAGTTTTTGAACAAGATCGACCCAAAATGAAGCTTGAAATACAGTTGCATACAAAATTACTTCATAAAGGTAAAAGATGGGTCTAGGCTTCCATTTCTAATAAGACACTTCTTTGGAAAACAAAATTTTCTTGCGATTTCCAGATAGCACTGAGCACTGGTGAGGTTTGAAAAGATGGCCCAAGGAAACCCTGCCATTTTTGGATTCAAGGACTTTTGCGAGTACTTCCACAATCATGAACGACCAAGGAAAACCACAGAGATATTTAGGAGTGGTCCAACTGAACCCCAGCTGGCATGTCCACTACAAGTCCGATCATGTGAAAGGTTCGGGACCATGAACCCAATGCTCCCCACTGTTTAAACTGAGTTGTCCGCCCACTCTGATCTGCAGATGTTTACTGGCATATATTTTAATTCGCAGTAAACCATGCACCGGCAAAGCCAATGCAGAAATAGAGGACTGCGTTTTGTTACGACAAAGCGATGGTTTAGTAAATGCAACGGATATCCTTCCTAAGGAGTTCGCACGGCTCCATGATTAGGAGTAAGGCTTCTTTCATAGTATACTGGTGGGAGGCCCCATTGCTGCTGAGGACACAATACGTGAAATACACAGTTGCGAAATCGCCCGAACCCACATGCGTTATACTGCCGACTTAAATCTCTCGACAAACTTGAAACTTATTGTGATCCGGCTGCTCAGGCGTCTACAACTATGATTGCCAATGTTAGCAAATAATTAGGAGTTCCGGGCCGAAATCAGCTCGAAGAGTGTTAAAAA
>NW_008751674.1:3206878-3276166 GCF_000715545.1 Opisthorchis viverrini | reverse complement strand
TCCGGCTCCTCAGGGATCTCCAACTATGATTGCCAATGTTAGCAAATAATCAGAAGTTCCGGGCCGAAATCAGCTCGAGGAGTGTTAAAAATATTTAGCGCTATGTGTTTTATAATAAGGAATTGTTGTTATTTATAAATCTAAACACAGCGTAGTGGAATAAGTTGTTGTAATCTGACGTTTTGGTTGCCCTGGGTGACCGTTCTCAAGGATACCCACAATCAACTGAATATGAGTCGAATACAGCGAAATTTGGGTTCACTGCCCTGTCTTCTGATTGGTGCATCCCTGTGATCAGTTGGCAGTCAGATTGGGTCAGCGTGCGTGTGTGTGTGTATGTACGTGATTGTGCGTGCACCTGATTAAGATGTGCTTCCTTTTGTTTTTGTGGCAACTGTGATGCTTCATTTGACATCTGGTTACCCTGCTAAGGTCTGAAGTAAGTCCAATCCAGGTGGACAGGATTCTGGGGCATCAATCCGTATGATGCATTTCGACTGTGTGCTGATCTCTAGGAGGGTAACCAGATGTCAAATGAAGCATCACAGTTGCCACAAAAACAAAAGGAAGCACATCTTAATCAGGTGCACGCACAATCACGTACATACACACACACACGCACGCTGACCCAATCTGACTGCCAACTGATCACAGGGATGCACCAATCAGAAGACAGGGCAGTGAACCCAAATGTAGCTGTATTTGACTCATATTCAGCTAATTGTGGGAATCCTTGAGAACGGTCACCCAGGGCAACCAAAACGTCAGATTACAACAACTTATTCCACTACGCTGTGTTTAGATTTATAAATAACAACAATTCCTTATTATAAAACACATAGCGCTAAATATTTTTAACACTCCTCGAGCTGATTTCGGCCCGGAACTTCTGATTATTTGCTAACATTGGCAATCATAGTTGGAGATCCCTGAGGAGCCGGATCACAATAAGTTTCAAGTTTGTCGAGAGATTTAAGTCGGCAGTATAACGCATGTGGGTTCGGGCGATTTCGCAACTGTGTATTTCACGTATNATTCGTTGGATCCTAGTTTCTTGATTCGGTTCATCAGCAATCCGAGAATTGCGCGTTTGACGTAGTGTGGATGCGAAGGCACATAATGCAAATACCTGTGTAAATGTGTAGTTTTTCTGTGAATTCTCGCTGAGAATCCACGGTCAGCGTTAACTAAGAGCTTGCGGTCCAGGAAACTGATTTTCCTCTGTTCTTCTCAGTTACAGACGTCAATCGTACATTGCTGCATTATTCATTCAAACGATTTGAATAGGTTTGTCGCTGTGTGGTTTATATGACCGTAAATATGCCGTCAACATATCTCAGCCAGGTGAGCGGTGGATGGGCGAATCCACGTGGGGCCTTAGCCTTAATATGGCATAAGAATAGATTTGTCATTATGAACAATACTGGAAAGCCCATAGGGACACCGTTAGTTTGTCTGTAGAGCCTGCTTTCAAAGGTGATATACGTGGTGCTTAGAAACAGTTAAACACCAGTAATGACATCAACAGGCCTAATGTTGTTCTCTATGCTAGAGGTATGTCGTCACACAAAATACAAGCCCGAGAAGACAAACAGTCGTTAGTTGGTACGCTAGTATTGGTGAATTGAAGGATACTGGCAAAATCAAAAGAGTATTTCACGTGACTTGGCATCAGCTCATAAAATGGCTTTAACAAACAGCTTGAGTATTTGGATAAGTTGTAAGTTGGGCGAGTAGTATATTCCACGACGGGGCGTATGGGGTTACCCGTTTTGTGTATTTTTGGCAACCAATAGAATATTCCGAGCCTATTGGATTTTAGTGCAAGTGCACCATCGGGAGTACTATGAAATCAAAGTGCTCGAACACCTAACGCTATGTCCGTACGAAAAAATCCAACCGCAGAAGGAGGGTGCAACGCTCAACAAACTAAACCGAGGGATAATAAGCACTAACAACAGTCGAAACTCAAGCTTGGACAGACAAAGTGGTACGTGCTTGAACCAGGACAGTCCACGGCCGGCTTCGCCCATTTTGGGACTCGTAAGGCAGGTGCAGTTCTCGAGTTTTCATTAACCTTATGTTATACTCGAACCCAAATTGGACTGGTTTCGTGAAATACACCCATTTGCACATCATTTTGGTTTTCACGAGAGTACAGTAGCTTTTAGTCTCACTATTGAGTTCTTTAACACTTCTTATCGGATGCGCGCATAAACCGTGTATTCTACGGCCGAGCAACCCTTGATGAGACTGAATATAGCGTCCCGAAAATTCCTCCATCCCTGGCCCCATCTGCAAGGCATTACGCTTCTGGGGGCGCAGACCGAAAGATGTCTGTTCGAATAGGTACAAATGAACCAGATGCACACTTGGTAATGAAGCAGAGTATAGGGACCAGTAAGCAACCGTGTGTAGCATTGAATATATTTGGCTGGGTTGTCTTTGGTCCGTCGGGTATCAGGGGTCAAAAAAGCACCACAATAAACTGTCTAAGTACGTAGGAGACCAAAGAAAGCTACGTGATACGTTTGTCTCAACTGGAATTTATTGATCGAAACCCACAATGGATATGTTCTCGTCCATCAAGGACAAACAAGTGCTGAGTCTAGTGAAGCAATCAATCAACTTCGCTAATGATTACTATTAGTTCTGCCGCCCATGGGGACGTAACTGGCATGAATTATCGGAAAACAAACTCAGCTGAGGAGGGATTAAACTACCCTCGGCTCAGAAAGCAGGGGGATACATCATCAGGGCTCTGTCCACCCAGCCGGATGAACGTCGATTCGTCTCTCGCCATTCCGTTTATAATCCGCACAAACTAGGAAATCGTGAAGAAGTACTTTTACAGTAATGGCTGCTCGGTGCCGGTCAAGTCTGCCCATAGAGTTTTGTTTAGTCGACCAGCCGTCTAGGATGTGGAAAAGTGGCAGTTTCTGTCTTCACAAATGGACAAGCGACAGCGATGAGATTTCCTCTCGGATACCGATACACGAGCGTGAGACTGACCCTGTATCTTTGGATTCATTACATCCTGACGTAAACAAAACGTTAGTGACCTGTTGGTGTGTCGCATCTGGTCATTTTAAGCCGAAACCAGCCATGCCGGAGCGTCCAGTGAGCAGGTGAAATATTGCCTCATGTCTGGCTTTCTTACTTGATCCGTTGATATACGTTACGCCTCGGCTTTAGCAAACGAAACAGCCGCTATGGAAGCTTTGCCGATCAAACTGTGCCTTGCATAAAGAAGTTAATCAAGCTATCCAAGCTGCTCGGAAGAAATGACAACAAGAAACGACATCCAAATTGTCGAGTCATTCGTCAGTTTGTCGTCGAAAACTTCTCTGACCCAACCCAGGCTGCTGGTAGCCGTAGCTTACCTCGGATATGAGTCGCTAAAGGAGGTCAACTGCAGATTTCTGATAAGCAAATCAAGAGTAGCACCTCTCAAGTAAATGACTATCCCGCGCCTCGGAATTCAGGATGCTGTATTAGCGGTCGGATTAATGCATCACCTAGTGGAGCAGCTGGAAGCCCGATTCAACAACATATACTTTTGGGCACACTCAGTATTTGTGCTGTATGGTATCCGTACAAACCTACCGAGGTTTCGGAGATTTGAATTCAAGGTCCAGGGTTCTTGAAGCTCGGTGAGGAGCAATAGCCCAAGATTTATATGGAACAACATCCTAAGGCCACAGAACTGGAGTTGAAGAGAGCCGCCAAACTTTTAGTTACCAAGACAACCGACATTCCATCGGATGTACTGCTTTCATACTGCCCATCGTGTATGAGGTTACAGAGACAAATGGCTTGGTTTAGCAGTCTCTAATTCTCAGTAAATGAGTTGGTAACGTGTTCGAACTTAAGAATATACGGCGGCTCAAGGAAATGAAGAAGGCAGAACGGTCGACATTGCGGTACGTTCGGGTACAAACTATATTCTCGGGTTTTCTTTAGGCTTGGACTTCTTCGTGCAGTAAATTAAAGGAAAATTCCACAAGTTGAGGTATGTACCCCTTTATTTTGTCGTTTTTTTGACATAGAGCGGCCGATATTTTTGATAAATCTCAAACATCTACGATTTCCGGCTTGCAGACTTGTACATCCCCAATTCGTCATTCATACATTAGACTAGACTTACAATTGCAGTTTGTGCTTCAATATCTGACGATGCTCAAATAGATGCCACTTGTGCGAGTAGGGTTTTGGACACAATAAAGTTCATTTCGTTCCGTTGGTATATGGCTGAGCAGCCTGGCCGGAATTCAGAATATCAGGGCTGACTCTATTCCCAACCAATTAAATTACGCTTTGATTCCTGATGGCCGTCCACACTCTGCTACTTAGATTAAACCGACCAGAGTCACTTTCAGGCATATGAGGTAAACATACAAAGTGTCTTATTGTTTCCTTGGCGTTTGGCCTACCACTTATTGACGAATTGAAGTCATTTAATTTCTATTCTTCTTAAATAGACTTGAAGGCACTAGTAGGAATGCATTTTGTTAAACGTACTCCAAGTTACGATAAGAGGACCGTATGAATACCAACACGCACCTGGGTAATACGGCCGTCTCACGTCAGTTCCGTCTTAGTCGGCTATTCAGCGTGATCGATTGTTGGGACTCGCAATAATGTTGGCCCTTCTGATGGACAAATCAACTTCGCAAGGGTACCTAACTTGTTACATCCAAGAGCGATGACTGTTTGACTGTTGGACTTTTAAAAGTCACTTTAGCTACAAGCAAACAAGAACAAATTAATCGCGCATCCACACACAGATTAGGTAACGTGGTATGGTAGGCTTAAGAGATGAATGGACACGTGAATATTACTTTTCAAATGCTAATCACCCTTTATCAGATCATGTCAGATCCACATCAGATTCATCGCACTATTAATTAGCATTTTTTTGGAGCATTCAAATATGGGATTCCAAAGGGCCTATTAGGTATAATGATGTCATCTATTCGAACTACAAAACAAGATTTTATTTACAACTACTTCGTTGATAAGATTCAGCAGCAGGTTAATTGTCAGTTTATCTACAGAGAGGACTTACGCCCGGCGTGTACCGAGCAAGATGAGTGTATAATGATAAACAGGCTATAAACGTGCGTACGACCGGAGGGAACATTGCTATTACAAGAAATTTTCTATTGGTAGATACAATAATTTTTGGGGTTGACCTAGTTCATCTCAGAGGTCCCAGCAACTCCGGCTCGTTCAATGTTCATGAACATCTAGATATTAAAATCGAAATAGACTAACGTGTCGCGTTACACCTGTGCACTGGCTACCAGACTGAGCCTAAAGCTAAGTTTATTGCCCAGTTTGATTATCCAGTATAACAATAAGGATCACTACTGAATAGTAGGCTGCTCTGAAAGTCCATGCGAAAATGTTTTTAGCCCCGTTCGAATAAAACATTAATAAAATCGAGGTGCAACACTGAAAATTATTCCTTGCAATACCCTGATCTTAGGTATAAAAATATGGTTTGTATCAGAAGTGTGAAACACGTACAAAATGTGTACATGTCAAGGACAAAAAATTACGGTCGACAAATGGGACGAAACTGCTGGGAACAGGTCAAAATACTAGACGGAATTTCCATAATTGCATCGACGGATTCAAGCTGGGTCTCGGTAACCGACACTTTCTGCATTTTTGCAGAAGCGACGGTGATCGAGTATTTGATCTCGGTTTCTGTAGAACAGCCATCAAAATATGCACCGAACAAGTATAATTCATGGCTAATTAAATCAAAGACAATGCTGCAAAACCGAAAATTCCAGAAATAACTATATGAAAGCAATCAGGTGCATGCAAATTTTAAACTACTGACCACAATTTCACAGATTCGAAACCCTTCTACTTCAAGGGTCCCGTACTATAGATAATATGACCACTGAAAAAAAGAATGCGGGTACTTCAATAGTTTCGAAAAATCACATTGAGCCTGAAAGATTGTGCTTCACGGTTTTGTTTGCTTGTCAGAATTGTTTAGACTGGGGTAACAGTTTGCTGCTGGATCGCCTGATAAAATCCCATTTGCGCAGACGCCTGTACGGCCATCAAATACATTTAGAACGATCCAAGTGAGAAACAGATACATTAGGTGGCAAAGAGTCTGACCATTCCATCATTTAAATAAATGATCAGTGCCTCAATTTTTGGAGTTAATGAATTTCCAATTTTGAGATGATTCTTCCGTAATTCAGCGGAGAGAAAAAATGCTTTACAGGAAAGGGCTGGAGCAGAGAAAGCCGGAAAGAGTCTGGCTGTAAAAATGTGCTTTCTAATAATTTTTTCTACCAGTTGACAAAAAACATGCCTGCGTTTCAGAGAACGATTGAATTAACATTATATTATATATATATATATTATCTTGGCTCATAGTGGTCTTTTGAATTTTCCAGCACACAAGCGATGCAAGCTATTGCATAAGTTTCTAGCAGTGCATAAGGAAGGCGAAATCGCCCAACGGAAACCCTCGCCGTATTTCCACAGTCCGTTGGAGCTTGCCTGGCATTGGAATGTATAGAAAGTACATGATGTTGAATACATTTTTGACAATTTAATTGCACCGAGTTTTGCACAGAGTCTGTCGATTTTATGCAAGGTGCCATAATAAATCCAATTTATGAAATTCAGACAGTCTTCTTTGCATGTACCATGCTATTTAAAAAAACGGTGTATCAGTCGCCGGTGATTATGTTACATACAATTTTATGCTACAAATAAACGTACAAAATTGAACCCTAGTGAGATTTCTCACCATCAGCTTTCCAGCGTGATATGTTGTAATGAATATGATAAGTCTTGAGCAAAGGAGTTCTAGAATGTTGCACTACTGAAAACGGGTGAGACCCACATTTGGAAGTCTGAATCACAATGACTGGTAATAAATAACGGTTCGGTTGCAAGACTCTTATTGCGCCCAGCTTTCTTGTTACCCAACCGAGGCAAAAAGAATGAGGTACTGCTAGCCTGCCAAAGCCTAGGCAGGAGCAGTCGAGAGGCCATGGTCGAAAGTGAACCAGAGTTTGCAAGCATAGTCCTAGACAACTGAAAAGGTTCAGGTATACTCATCTGAATGAGCCAGCTGTGTCAGTCGTACATTAGTCCCTGACTTCCTGAGCCGAAAATAGTTTAATCCCTTCGCGGATGAGTTTGTCTTCCCATAAGTCACGCCAACTTCCGACAAAGTCAAATCATTTGGCCGCCTCATTTGCTTGTTTGTGGGCACAGTAGAGGCGGTTTCCTACAGGATTTTGAAAGTTTCAGCAATGAAGAAATTCACGTTGAGGTATGTTACTGATAGTTTTTTTGAGTAGCTTAAATTTTTTTGCGCCTAGTTTCCACAGTTGCGGAGACTACAGCTAATCAAAGCAAATGTAAATTAGTGTCATTCCGACAATGTAGGGACATACATAAAACATTTTTCAACAAATTCTGGGTCAAATATCCATGGTTTCTACAAATCATTTATGAGATAGCTGGAGAGTCCTAGGTTGAAACACCAAGCATGATTTCGGTGCACCGTACGATGGCACAAAAGCACGAGAAGTCAGCTTCTTCAGTTGTCTAGGAATATGCTTGCAAACTCTGGTTCACTTTCGACCATGGCCTCTCGACTGCTCCTGCCTAGGCTTTGGCAGGCTAGCAGTACCTCATTCTTTTTGCCTCGGTTGGGTAACAAGAAAGCTGGGCGCAATAAGAGTCTTGCAACCGAACCGTTATTTATTACCAGTCATTGTGATTCAGACTTCCAAATGTGGGTCTCACCCGTTTTCAGTAGTGCAACATTCTAGAACTCCTTTGCTCAAGACTTATCATATTCATTACAACATATCACGCTGGAAAGCTGATGGTGAGAAATCTCACTAGGGTTCAATTTTGTACGTTTATTTGTAGCATAAAATTGTATGTAACATAATCACCGGCGACTGATACACCGTTTTTTTAAATAGCATGGTACATGCAAAGAAGACTGTCTGAATTTCATAAATTGGATTTATTATGGCACCTTGCATAAAATCGACAGACTCTGTGCAAAACTCGGTGCAATTAAATTGTCAAAAATGTATTCAACATCATGTACTTTCTATACATTCCAATGCCAGGCAAGCTCCAACGGACTGTGGAAATACGGCGAGGGTTTCCGTTGGGCGATTTCGCCTTCTTTATGCATTGCTAGAAACTTATGCAATAGCTTGCATCGCTTGTGTGCTGGAAAATTCAAAAGACCACTATGAGCCAAGATAATATATATATATATAATTTAATATGCATGAAATGTGAAAGCAGTAACATATCGGACACCGATCTGGCGTTAACTTCAGTTTTAGTTGTCATTTATGATGTTAGTCCAAGAATTCGCTGTTGCATTTCATGTGTTGTACAAACTTATCGGAGAACACATTTTACAATGAGATGCGTTTTCGTTTTGTTCGATGCAAATCCCTTTTGATAAAGAAATTTTATTCTGCGCTAAATTTTGGAGGAACTATCCCAAAGTTGAGCAATCATTAACTAGCAAACGTAGGTGAAACGAATATAATTTTAAAGGTTAGAATCGGTAGGCTGTTTGTCGCTTAGTTTATGTGTTTCCCACCTGGATTCTTTTAACTGCGCCTGGTATTCACACAGGCAGTCTTACCGATTATATGTTTGCGCAAACAAGGTGGTAATAGATGATCTAACATTATACGAACATAGCAGTTGTTGGAAATTCTGACAAAACCCTTATTCCAGCGGTTGGATTGGAGTTGAATTAGAGTTTCAGATCCAAAACTTATGTAAACTTCGCAGGTATCTGATTGTTTCCTTGTAAATATTTCTGAAATATCAGTGGTTGACCTATTGGGTTTTGATTGAAACCGGCATGTGTTATACTTTTTTATTACTTTTTTCAATGCCTGCTTTACGGAAACCGAGGGCACTTCCTCAGTCTTTGTCTCTTCCGTTGCCGAGACTAATATGTTGACCTGTTCCCACTGGTATCGTCGTATCTGCCAACTGCAAAAGTTTGCATGAAACGTGTACGCAATTTGTACATGTGTCAGAATTCATTCACAAACCACATTTTTATACATATTATCAGAATTTTGCAAGTAATAATTTCCATTTTTGCATATTGATTCCATTCGAAAGTAGCCCAAAGTAAAAGGTTCCGGATGGCCTGTTTAGAGCAGCCTAATACTTATCATTAGTTATTATTGTTGCTTCGACTAGTAAGACTCTGCAAGAAGCGTAGCTTTAGACTCCGTCGGAAAGAGATTGCCGTCACGGAACACAGTCGCCTATTTTGATCAGCTATCCTGATGTCCATGAACATTAAACGAGGCGAAGTCGGTAGCAATTCTGAGATGAACTAATGAGTGAATCACAGAAAATCTTGTGTCTGCCGAAATATTATTTCTTAGAATAACAAAATCCCCCCTCCTACACGTCTTTATACCCTACCTATGATTATACACTCATCTTGCTCGGTACAAACTCGGCTTAAGTGGTTTTCGAAGA
The DNA here is from genome assembly GCF_000715545.1 of Opisthorchis viverrini. Taxonomy (NCBI): domain Eukaryota; kingdom Metazoa; phylum Platyhelminthes; class Trematoda; order Opisthorchiida; family Opisthorchiidae; genus Opisthorchis; species Opisthorchis viverrini. The sequence goes on along the minus strand of NW_008751674.1, from coordinate 3,266,632 downwards.
TGAACTGACAATTTCTTGCTGAATCTTATCATCTCAGTGGTGACAGATCGAAAAGGCTGGTTTTACTTTAAAATTAGTATGGTTTACGGAATCCCATATTTGAATGACTTAAGAAAATGCTAATTAAAGGCATAATCAGATGTGGATTTGACATGATCTGACACAGGCTGATTAGCATTCGAAAATTGATGTTCACTTGTCAGTTGACCCAGGTAACCTACCATACCACGTTAGCTACTCTGCGTGTGGATGTGCGATTAATTTGTTCTTGTGTGCTTTGTATCCCAAGTGACTTTTAAATATCCAACAGTCCACTGTTCATGCCTCGTAGATACGACAACTTAGATACGCTTACGAAGTTGATTTGTCCATCAGAAGGGCCAACATTATTGCGAGCCCCAACAATCGATCACGCTGAATAGCCGACTAAGACGGAACTTACATGAGACGACCGTATTACCCAGGTGCGTGTTAGTATTCAAATGGTTCTCTTATCCTAATTTAAGGTAAGTTGAAAAAAATTTATTCTAACTATTGCCTTAAGGTCTATCTAAGGAGAATGGATATTAAATGACTTCAAGTCAACAATTTGTGTATGGCCGAATATCAAGGAAACATTTTAGCTCTTTGTATGTTCTACCATCTCATGTGCCTGCAAGTGACTCTGGTTGTTTCAATCTACGCAGCATAGTGTAGACGTCCATCAGTAATCGACGCTGCGGATTGGAATGAGGGCCGAGTTTCTGAATTCGACTAGGCTGCTTAGCCGTACAATAACAGAACGAAACAGACATCATTAGGTATAAAACGCAACTCGCAAAAGCGACTTATATTTCAACATCTTCAGGAATGCAGCTACAAAATGGAGAGTGTTTGGATGTGAGAAATTTCATGTATGATAGTTTTGCACAATTTGCATTGATAAATATCAGCCGAAAACATTTTTGACGTGAGTACTTTTGATGGAGATTTCTAAAAGCGGATACGATTCAACTATAAATATCTAGCACTAGGCATCTTCTGCAGAGCCAATCGATGTCCTACGTTTTAGAGTGACACCATAACAAGGTCCCATTGCACTGTCCTACCATCGTTGAGCCTTTCTATTGTTCGGTGGCAAATGCGGAAATTTACGACAGAACCTGTGACAACACTGTTATTTCTAAACACCATGTGCGCATGTGAATGAAACTATGATGGCAATTTTATTTTTCGTTCATGATCTCCAATGATTTACAACCATTTTGTCGCAGGAAGAAGCGTTACTCATGCAAAACATCAAGGTTCATTTACCCGTTGTGGTTTCATTTTCACACCCTTCACTTGTCTATGGAATATTCAACCTTGAATGGTTGGTAAGTCATTGTACCCACCAAATTGAATCCCTAATTGGGCACACTGTCCCAACTTGCACACTCTTTCCCCACATACATANTCCTTACCTTGATCGGACTTGCAATGTACTTGATAGTAAACATGCATCTATCAACCTCAAATAGCATGTTGCTTTTGGGTTCGCCACCTTCAACAAAATGCCTAGAAATCGGGGTCTACTGTGTACAGTCTCCTTTTTGGTTAACTACATCAGGAAGTTCCGCGGAATCCCTAGTTTAGTGGATTCTGAATCTTGGTAGCTGAAACACAGAGGCCATGCTTTATTGAGCGAATTCATGTTGGGATGACTGGTGTCTGTCACAGTTGGATAGTTGTAGCAACAAAGGCACCAAAACTTATAATATATCCCTTCTTTTCGAATAAAAATGCAACAAGTCACGGTTATATGCCATGCCGGAGAATGCAGCCGACATTTTAATTATAGCAAAAGCAGTGAAACGAACTGAGGTTTCTGTTGCTTTTTAACTACCGGCTGTCAAAATCCTCGCTAAAATATAGAAGTTAACAAAATGAAGGTGCTACTTCTATGAGAGGTTGTCCGTACTATAAAAAAAGAGTTTACAAGCGGTTAAAATTTGAGCTCCTGTGTTTACGCAGGGAAATGTTAACCAGGAGTGTGTAAATGCAAATCTGATGCTCCTTCTTTGAAAATGGGTGAGTGTAGAGCATATAAAAATAGTTGGATTTGCGGCTCAAAAAGTTACCACTGTCGACAGCGCTATCTGCGCTGGAGAGTAGTTTGGTGTGACATTACTATCCACAATATGAATTTCAACGTTATGTTGCCAATTTTATTCGCAGACTGTTTTGAAACGCTGAAGTCTATCAGGCCTATCAAAATGGCTGGCGGCAGATGCCAGTTGGTTTCCTTTTTCTACTATTTTGGCCATTTAGATCGAGTTTGTTTACACCTTCAGGTGTGGATCTCACCGTCAGTTACACAGGGAGAAACACGATTGTTGATTTTGTTGCATGACAACATTTCTGCCAAAGGGATTACTCATTTCCATCCCTGAATTGAATAAATAAAAAAGAGCGGGCGAAATTAGGAATATGTTTGTGATACATTCAAGTATTTCAGTGTCTGCAGCACAAATTTAGGTATTTATCATGATAAAACTATTGGCTGCATTGTCGGGCAACTTTACTTTGCCGCAAATTTGCGACATAACTGTCTACCAGAAAACCTACTGGAAAGTTAGGCCTTTTATACACAGATAGCTTAGTTCGTCAGCTTCCACGAACTCCACACTGAAACCAGGCTATGTGTGCTATTGTCGGTTCAAAGCAATATTGTGGACAAAATTTCGCTCTTTTAAAATCTGCTTGGTTCTACAAGAGTTTGAGGTTGACTGGCGGAAGCAAGTTTGTCTAAAATAGTCAAAGCTTGACGTTTTGAATGAATGCATAATGTTTGGCGCTTTTCACAACGGATTGTCTTCAGAAACCGCGGGTTCTAAACCATGACCTTGGGATGTATAGATAAGAGCTGCATGCCGGTGGATTGTTTTGAAGTTAGTTCGTTTATTCAGCAGCTTCATACGTTGTATTCAATGTCAACTGTTAATGCGGTGTCACTGGTTGATGATAATGGGGCAACACACAAATTCATTCTGCTGAATAAAATGTTTCACAATCGTGTTCGATTTGCCGCATCGACAAAAATATTCTGACCGGTCCTAATGAAACGTCTGGTAAACTAGTCTCTGCTGTGTAGATGATTGAATAAATATGATATATGTCATGTTTCTGATTTATCTAAAATCGTTTCAGTTTGCGGATAAACCTCTTGTGCATGGGAATTACATAGGCTGTGGCCGGAAAAAGTTAGTTATAACGAGTAAAAATACGCATCTGAATGCAGTTAACAGAGGTTTCGCTCGTTCCCCGTTATAGTAAATTTTAGTTCGAAACAAGCGTCATATATCCAGCCAATCCGAGGTTTGCAGGGAAGCGAAAACCAGCGTTTGATTTGTTTGACTGAACTCATTTGGAAAGGCGGTCAGGATTACACCAGCTCAAAAACGCCACATTAGTATCGACAACCAGGTGAATTCCATTCTGCGGCCCAAAAAAATTCACATTTTCTTCGGTTATGTTCTTAAGTGTAGTGGACAATGGGTGTTTACTTTTCGAAACGTTTCACAGGGTAATGCTTGTCATAAAGTGAAATAAAACGGACCTGATCTACTTCTTGTATAAAAAGTGGAAGCTTAAATAAACGTGCCCAGATTTAGTAATACAGTCAACATTATTGTCCAAAGAGTGGTTGCCATAGTGCGTGCTTGTACTCAAAGCTGCGGAATGGTGCGTTCTCCTTATAGATGCCGCTGGCGTGAACCCTATGTGTAGCGCTAAGAAGATCCAGTCAAATTCCAACTCAGTTTCGAGCAAATGACAAACTGATGTACGAATGGGTGTACTTCTCAAACCTTTGTTTGTTTTCTTAGCAGCGAAAGCAGTTTTCCATGATTCCAAATATTTTGATGCACAATTCCGCAACTGCTGTTTGTTTGGTGCATTGAAGTAAGTTGGTTGTTTAGTCATTGCGAAGATATTTTTTCCCTTTTGACAGCAGATGAGATTGTGCTATACTGCTACTCGGGCAATTTTAGTAAGACACTTATCGTTAGCCAAGAGAGACTCCCCTTATTGATTAATGCGAAGTGCAAATCATCTTAAGCGATTTCTCTGTGCCACAGCAATGAGATTTCCTACTGGATCTCAGCCTTCAATGGCAGACTCATGTTAAAATTCTAGCCAGATAGTCCTTTACGGGGTGAGTTAATAATTCCAAGCTAAACTGTTCTTTAGAATGTTCAGTCTATCGTCTAAGGCGAGCCTCCTTTAATGAGCTTAGGCCCCACAATTCTCGTAAATTGTACGAAGCTTCAAGACGTCCTGGTGATACAGGGGAATTCTAAAACCTAAACTTTTCAAGCCGTACAATAAATGCGTCGTAACAGTCTGAACTGACAGTTGGTAAGGCAGATCCCTAAACAAATATGGACGTACTGAAAGACAGAAGAATATATAGGTTTTCATAAGCGAAATTGACTTGACCGTACCAAACAGAACCAGATATAGAAAAGTTCAGGAGACTCCGTCCCGTACGTGGAGACGATCAATCCCCGGAAGCGGAGAAGAATCTCACCGCTGTTTAATTTCCTTAGCTAAAATCATCAACGGGGCGCAGCTCCCGAAAATCTGGGGAGTCTGAATGCACGCACCTTTCGTTTAGGAGATTCAACTCTAGACTCTCCGGCGAACATTAGATGTACAGCTCTGTGGTTAACTGGCATTTAGAAAAAAATACAGTGCACCTTATCCTTTTTCACGGAATCCGAATAATGTGTGCGCGCTGCTTGGGAAACGACTCACCAGAGCAGGCCATTTATAATCTATCCCTGACCTTCCGAGAATTGTTTCTTAGTAAAGAGAGATCAATATATTTTGATAATGATTTCGTCTTTGCAACGCTCTGTTGCACCCAGCCCATATTTGATTTAGTGCCGCCGTGTTTGGCCGCCTCTTCTCCAGTTGAAGATTTCAGCTGCTAAAGGAAACTCGTTTCTTTTGAGACTGTCTGCAGTTTCAAAAGGTGCACGCCGCGGAGGATTTACAACAAGGATGAAGGAGCTTTCTGGTCGTTTCCGGCTTTTTGGCCAAGGTTGGCTCTACTCTACGCAGTTTACAAAACATCTCATACTACCAAACGGAAGCTCCATGGTTTTAAAAGAGCCCCTCCGAATACCATTTCATTCATTGAATAAACACTTTGTGATCTGTGAGCTCAAATCTTGAAATTGAAAAATATGCGAGTAAGCCACCAGTGTGCGGTCTATATCCACCCCTGGAAAGATCATCTCAACGAAGTTTTAAAGTTGTCATTGACCGTTTTCGAGGATAAAGCTGGGGCAATCCTCCAACTTCACTCATTAGTTTAGAGATGTAACCCGTGCGCACAAAAAGTATGCGCACGTTCAACCGTTTGGTATCCAATGATAGAAAAGTTCAGAAGAAAATAGGTATAAAATCTCGCAGTCAGTTAGTTGATGTCTTCGAACGATCTGAGGCAATAAAACGCTGCCAGCATTGAAGCAACGTTTTTTAAAAATGCTGCCTGGAAGTATTTGATTTATAACACATTCAGGATACAAACTAAACATCATTTGTGAGCTGGATACTACAGCATCAGTCCGCGGCACCAAAATCTACGTTGCTTGACTTATCTTGTAATTTCGTCTGAAAAACGTCACAGCCGACCAGAAGTAAAAATAAATCTATGTTCCCCTCCACAGGCAAAATATGCTTGAAGGCATCGAAGTAGAAGCTTCCGCTAGGTTTGACCTAGAAAAAGTTACGGAGAAACACACTGTTGACAAAAACTTGTGTATTTTACTAATTGCAACCAGTTTCATTGTGCTTAGCGTGTTATACTCAGCATTTGAGAAGCACAGAACAATTGTGAGGAGTGGTGAAACGGGTACGCGAGTAATTATTGACAACTTCAGCATTTTACTGCAGCGAATCCCATCTGGTAACTTTGTTGGTCAAATAACAGATAAAAGTGCCGCAAAAGCGATACCCCGAGGGTCCACGTTGTATCGCCACTGTCTGCATTCGCTTGTATTGCAAAATGATGGAATCCGACGGTCTAAATCCAAAAACAAAATAAACCGCCAAAAATACTCGTAAGATAACAACAATCTACACGAGCATCAACACCCAAATTTTTACTTACGTATCTTGTAAGTTCTTGAGGTGGTAGCGTGAACACGTGAGATTGCATTTTAATTTTCAGTGGACGGATCAGATGCAGATTATGTGGGCAAACATGCAGCATCCCGTCAGTATGTTTTTCCACAACCGAATGTTTCAGAAAGACATTTGACACTTCCGCTGGTGCAAAAGCATCCGGAGATCCAGTGTCTACGTGTGCTCGACAGGGGTTACAAAGCGTCACGTCGCCATACTGTATGCTGAAATTATTGGAAATTGCAAGCACTATTCTAATCTGCCCCCAAGCTCGAACACAACGAGGTTCATCTGTAGTTTCAAATAGTACTAAATGTCGTTTTGATCCAACCAATACACACAAGCTCAATCACCTTATAACCTCACATAAAAACGATATTCATTCATCTACTCCGCAAGGTCTCCCTCCCGTCTTCTTACAGTTTACATGTTCGTCTTCAGACTTTCGGATATACGAAAGAGTTTGTTGGGTGTACAGTGTCAAAAATCATGCTTCTTTAAGATAGGTTTATATACCGCCGGCGTCAATCCTATTTTAACGCCGAGAAGCCTTTTTAACTAAAAGCATTCACCATCTGAATTTACATAACTGAATAACTCATTCTGTCAAAGTGTCATGCTTGTTGAGTCATTCCGGTTCCATTTATTTTGATGCTGGTGTCACATCGGCATCTTTGCGCGGGTTAACAGTAAGCCGAAAAATAAGTTTTATTGTGATAGAGGAGTAATGCAACAAGAAGGCGTGCAGAATCTTAGAGCCCTTCCGAAACAAACTAGGATTATGTACAACACATTGAAATACGCTTGCAACACTCATGTTGTATTGAGTGTGTGCACTGCACGAAGTGATTTCTAGTTTGTTCACCAAGCTAGAGGCTACAATACCTGAGGTACAAACGGTAGCCAGGGTAACAGAGCGCGATGTTGATTATGTTATTATTCCTCACGCTGCGGAATCCATATAGTTTATTCTGTTAGACTTCACTCAGAAAATTTGGATCCGGATCCTGAGCAACCTCTATACATTTTCCCACCCCGCGACAACATGCACCACCACTAAACTCCACTAGCTTCCTAACAGCGCATTGATGCCATCCCGATCGATGATAAACCATTTTAATCAAATAGCGCAGCTCAGCAAACAAGCCAGCAGTTAACTGGAAACGAACTGAGAGAGATATTTGGACTTTTCGTTTATCCGAAGCTTACATGGGCATTGAATTGCCACTATATAGCACGAAATTCCTCTGGGTCAAGTTCGTATAATGAATTAAAATGTTTTTCAGTGCTGTCAAAATGCATATTTCATCAAGAAATACACTCAATTGTTTTTCACGAGAAGCTCAACAAAATCGCTCCTTTATGATATTCTACGACTAAATGTGCTGCACACAGGCCATGTTTCATGTTTCAGCTGGCACGATATTCAAGACGTCGCAGTATACTTTCATAAAATAAACCAATCAAAAGGTTGCTGAAAACTTTTCAACAGCCCACGACCACTTTCGGCCTTCTTGGAACATTCAGGTAGACGCAGTCCCCGAGTTTCTTTCAATCTTAAGTTCTACCTGAACCCAAAATGGACTGTTTCCGCGAAATACACTCATCTGCAGATCAATTTGATTATGGGCTGTCGAAGAGATTTCAGCAAACTTGTGAGTAGTTCCCTTTGTGATAATATTCTGCGATATCTCGAATATCGTGCCAACGGAAACATGAGACGACCTGTGTGCAGCACATTCAATTGTAGAATATTATAAACGAGAGATTCAGTTGAGTCTCTCGTGAAAACCAAATTGATTTGCAAATGAGTGCGTTTCTTGAAAACAGTCCAATTTCGGTTCAAATAGACCATAAGGTTGACGGAAACTCGGGGACTTGGCCTACCTGATTATCCCCGAGAAGGACAAAACCGGACTTATTTTTTCTATTTGATGCAACGCTATTTTTATCAACTAATGCTTTTACCCCGCGTATTTTTGCGACAAAAAAGAACAAACATACAATGAGGACACGTAAGTGAACTGTACATCTGTTGCGTTAGTGCAACTGAATGTTGGTAAATGGCAAGGTGAGGTGCCAATACTTAAGGTGAAAAGTGAATGAAAGGATAAAAATTAATAATATGAGTTGCTGAAAAAGTCGGCTATCAGTGGCATGACATTTTGTTCTGATACTCTCTTACAACACGCTAAAGAGCAAATCACAAAACAGAAAAACACAATAGTAATATATTTTAAGGCCCAAGTTGCACACTTTTGATACTGGCAGATGTGTAGCCCAAATTACTTAAACAAGCTGCTAATTTGAATATTACTTTAGCCTGCTGAGATTAGCCTCAGACCCTATAAACAAGACAATTGTGCACTTTTAGTGTTGTGATTCGCCGTTTGGTGGAAATATCGATTATGGCAAGTTTCAGCCAATAGAAGGTTATTTCCTTGCACCTCTACGGGCTAAAGTCGGTTAGTTATGATGCATGTATTTTTGAATCGCTCTGTATGCATTCTTCACTGTTAATCTGAGTGCATATTTCCAAATAGGTGAAATGTCCTCAACAAAGGAAATAAAACACAAGTTTTACAAACTATATGTGGACTAATTGACTTGGGCTAAAAGTTTTTAATCCTCGAAGAAATACCATGTCAACAAGCCTTCAACTTGCCTGGTGATGTCTATCACCCATTGGGTCCCTTGATGTAGTGGCAAATTCACAATTGGCGGGTGGTAGTAATCCCAGCGGGTTTCTCCAAAATTAAGATTTCCGCGTACAAACCAGGAATCTCCGCGTACGCCTGGTTGACTGAAATCACAGGTTATAAGGGTACATCAACTCAACTGTCAAAGCAAGATTACTGCCGTCAAAATCAGAAGACAGAGGATTTGCAGCTTGGAAACAGCCTATAATTTGCGACTCAGAACCTCGAGGCATAGATGTTCCACTAGAAACCTGGAAACATTGACTGCTTCAGGGAAAGTGAATAAGCATAGAAGAATTTTACCGAAGTGTCGGCTAGTCTGTAAATGCTCCCTCTTCCGGAACAAGTGCAAAATCTTCTGACGTCAATATCTCATGGATTGATCTTCACTAGCTGGGACGTGTTCATTCATGCAAAAATTGCTCATTAACTAAAATAATATAAGTAGTGAAACAAGCATGTGGAACGTTGTTTATTATATTTGTTTCAACAATCCCCCATCCAAATGGCCGGGGATACTTGCTTAATTTGTGATTTTAATGTTTTGTAAATTTATTCACCGAACGCCGTGTATTTACATCACCGTTTATCGTCAGCAACAAACAAATGTCTTTCATCTGCAACATACTGAGAGCAGGGTGTGTACAATCTAAACATTGCACCAAACCCAGAGTTATCCGGTTGCTTGGGGCATTTTAAAGCATTTTGAGTAATCTATTAAACGTTCTATTTCATGAGCTGGTCTACAATCAGAAATTAGTTCAAACACTGACGCTCACTGGCCTGTGATTAATCACTCTAGGCAGGATAAGTTTTTCTGGGGCAAAATTTTGGTACAGTGCGAAGAACACAAATAAGCGTTAAGCACTATCTTTATTCAAGCTACCAACAATTTAGCATAGTTACCACCTAATATAACGAGGGTTTGGACCTGGGCCATACAGAATGAGTGCAATACCAATGGTCACAGGGATCTACACACAATACATAATCAAGATGTCTTTTTAACTACCCATTAGGTCCTATTTCCAGACGCTGAGCGGTTGGTTTACATCGCGTCCAGAAACCGTTGTTGTTCTGTTTCAATAATCAATCCGAATAGTCTCATACGAATAAGGGCTTATGTTCAAGGAGAGAATGCATAAGGTCGGATTGTTTTAAAATAAGTACTTCGGTGAAAAACCGCTAAACAAATTGTGCGCATTAAACATTGTAGGGTGCTTGTTCTTATTATGTGGAATACTGGGGCCAAAATGTTCTCCATTTATTGTGTGTTTAGAAAGTGTCAGAGGTTAAAGGCTGTACGCTGATGCAGTTTAGCTTAAAAGGTCGCAAAATTTGTGCCGCTTGGTGATGCCAGTGTATTCACGGCCAAGTAAATGAATTGTGTAGGCAATACATTTTTGTCTCTGTGTAGCTCAGTGTATTAGTTGGCGTATACTGTGCCAATATTAGTCCTGACACACAACGCGAATTATAGAATGGGTCAAACGTACATTTAGAGAAAAACGTTATTCTACTAAAAATCGACATACCCGCAAAACCGGAAAGTAAAAATAGCGTCATTCACGAGTTTGGCATCCATAATAAAATCCAAAAATGTAGTTTTCAAAAATTTACAGCTTTCGAAACTTTCTGGAGGTCTCCTCATCCCGAATATTCCATCATATCCTTTTCTGTCGTCCACGGCACCAGAGCTCTCCACGACTTCAGCGAACGTAAAATGTGGGATCATGCGACCCGCAATCTTTCGAAATAGAAATGGAAAAATGGATTTCACTGACTAACCCATAGCTGATCTATCATCACATTCCCCTTATATTTCTCACCAGAGTAACTAGTTTCGTACTCTTCGTTCATTGAGACGCTCGTTTCTGCCTGTCCAGTGTATTTCTTTTTATTTGCAAATTCCACAGATGTTGACTTGCTCGACGGTATCCACCGTGTCCATCCTCCTGTATCAAGAAGAACCATGAAGGGCTGCCCACCTATGTTTACCGGGATGATCGGATGCCCCAAGAAGAATAAAAATGCTAAGTTATGTACATTCACCGAGAACTTACTGCGTTGTCGCTAAAGCACGGAGCGGAGAAAATTTGGCATTGGACATGCATTGAACTTTTCACTCGTCACTGAAGACAGCACGTCACTAACCTTGATTTCAGGAAATAAGAGTCAGCACGTCACTAACCTTGATTTCAGGAGACAAAATAAGAGTAATATTGACAATAGTTTTTCGGACAGTCGCTGAGACATCTTAACCACGCTTCGATAGTTGCAGATACGCAGATACGATTAGCGTTTCCCAGTTTCTGAAGCATCCAAAAAAACATAATCTTCAAATAATTATGACTATTAGATAGATTGGGATTGGCGGACGTCATGTTAAACGCACAGCCAATCTGGAACAAATGTGAACGACCGATGTACGCCGGTGATTCGGGCAACGGCATTTCTGAATTGAAGCTTACGTGCAACTTTCGTACTTCACTTCGCAACAATGATTTTCATAAACCTACAGTCGTCGGTTGTGCTTCATTGGTGGCCTATTCTGGGCCGCCTTGCACAATCAGATGAAATAACTGGTAACGAGATGAGACTTGTGGAATTAATTTGAAATTTAATTTCTTCAGTTTAACAGGCCAAAAGCACTGTGCTGTTTGGGCCACCCTTGACTAGACAAAACGAGTTTATCCAATTTTTTGCGTACCAGTCGATCCGATGCCAGCTAATCCAGTGTTCCATAGACGTAACGAGCATTTAGTGCGCCGCGAGTGTGACAAGGCCTGAGTCTGAGTTGGACAGAAAAACAATTATCAGGACACTTAGTAACGTATATTTTCTAGAGATCAAACTAGAAACTTTGTTCACAAAATCGAATGGAATAAACGTGCAATTTTAATATGGCACAAACAGGAGATGAACTTCAAACAAAAGAGTGAATTTAGGATAATAAAACGCTATCTATCAAAACCTTTAAACATGTATTGGTTAATAGCAAACGATTGGACAAGATGATATAAGCACACAAAGCAATTAATTTGATACCTTTACCGTTAACTAGAAGTTGAGACAGTGCATTCAAACGCAAAAATATGTTGCGCTATTTCAACCGTTGAGTTGATGGTTTGAGCGACCGCTTTTTTTACAGATGTAAAAGAATGTTATCACCTGTCTGCTGATTTTGAATCGCAGGAATGTTCTGTGGTCAGATAGGGTATTCAACACAAACACAATTCCTTCATATTCGTCAGTCTTCCAGATGAAGTCATATAACCAGTCAAATACTGTGACCCACGTTTTTTGCGCTAGAATTTTCACCGATGCGTCCGTCCATACCTCTAATACGGAGCATTTATTAGCCGGTTAATCTGGTCTTATTTGTTGTATGCCAAATGCAATTTCAAAATTTGAGATCCTTCTAAAATATACTCATTGAGGTGCCTATGCGAAAATGCAATGTTTCTTTATCATACGCTTACAGGTACACAATACATCAAGAGGATACCAGCAATAATATTGTGATATACAACTTCTCGTTACTGATTTTCAGATTAAACAATGCTATTTGAGGAGAGGATAAGCTGATGACCCGAATTCATATCCATAAAATTTGGCTTACATATTATCCACTGTGGAGGCGTTTCAGAATTCATTTTTCGGGTAATGCCAGCGATTTTCCGTAAACATGGTAATCCACACATGGTTTCCTTGGGGTCTGAACTATCTTTCGGTATTTCAGTTTGATTTCGTGGCTAATCTGAATTTTTCCTGAAGTATTCTCTGCACCGTTTTACGCATTCCTTGCGGCTTCCAGAACACTAGCGCAACCAAAGTTTTTATCACCCATTGCATTGTTGCCGAAATTTAATTAAGTTTTCTGGTGTAAGGCTTAGTTCTCTTGTCTTATGCTTAATGCACGCTCAAACAGTAACAAAAATATTGCATCAGCTTACACATCACGCTATCACTGAACAGTGGCACCAAGAAAATATTATATATTCAGAGAATGAACGTAAGTCCCGAACAACATTCTTAGCACAAAATACCTTGAAGAGATATCGCAGTCAGTTGGACCAATAATGGATATTAATTAGAAGCATTAGTAAATATTCAGCCTTCAAAAATTTCCAAACGTCTAGGTATTCAGACAACCCAGCTTTTATACACGCATCTGAGGACATTAACTGATACTGTTTATGGTTAAATATTTTGAATGACTCCTGGTGCTCATCTAGAAAAAAACAATTTTGTCGCGCAAAGCCTCGTTCGAGATATTCAACGTGGGGAAGTTTGACGAAAAACTGTATAAGTATAAAAGTCAGATAGTCCCACCAAAGTCCAGCCAATGTATTTATGGTCTCCAATCATCACTTTTTGGACCATTTGACTAGTTTGTTATTAGGCTTAATTTTGAGGCTCACCTGCTAATTAGGCGGGATATTCAATTTGATTCTGAAGATTCCAGGCTGCAACAAGCCCACTGAGCCATGTACCTAATGCAACGTAAGACGTAAGTTTGCTAGTAGTATATTTTGTTGCATAACTCTCATCAAGCTGTTTCCCGCGGACGAAGGCCAATCCAGGAACCTAATCTGCTCACCAGGCAGGTTTTTTTAGCTGACGCTGACGGCCTAAAGTAACAACATTAACGTATCTTTCAATGTGGAACAGAAAGCTGTTTTCCGTCGTTTTCGGACACATTATCCCGATGTGATGTGAGACAAATAATTTTAGTGTACTATCTGGCATGAGTAAAGTGTTTTTTGCCTTCCACCATCTCACGTATATTTGGAAGTGTGCAAAATTGAAGGGCTCTAAAATGTCAGTGCTTCCGAATTTAGTAGTACTTTTTACGGCACATATTTTCAGGCCTTATTTAGTGAATTTTTCGAAAATCTACACCAAACCCATAGTTGCAAACCAAAAGGCAGTTTACCTTTATTTAAAACGTAATTTTGCATTGCAGGGATGGTCTTGCAAGAAAACCAATAAAAGCGTGTGTGAGTGGTTTCCGGGGTTGCGGGGTTAAACAGCTAAATAAATACGAGGAAATAGATAAAATAAATAAATAAGTAAAATTTCATGGACATGACACCATTAACACACGATATTTTAATTTCTGGCAGAAGGAAATCCACTTAAAAGCAGGCGGTTAGATTTGATCAAAAGAGGAATCGAGTAATTCAGAAAATTAAATTAAGAGAAGCATTTCCAAAACTGTATGCTTTTTCCCGTATTTTTCAGTGACATCGCGCTCTAGATCTTTGATGGAAACAGAACCGCAGCGCCCACGGTTGACGAGTCAGTGAATTTATAGGCAAATGTGTCCAATATGAAAATTATGGAACAATTGTGAAAGCGGGAAAACCATAAAATAATGTTTTATCATACAAATTGGTTTGATTACGTGGTTGTGGGTGGAGTAACTATGTTGCCCAAAGATGTATTCTCAGTGACAATGGCATTTCTCAGTTTATGAATTTTCCGCAGCACAATGTAACCCTTCATAATTCCTTGTTTTATTTGAACGTAATCAGTCACTGACCAACTTTGAATTCCACCAATTTCCATTATCATTATTTATTTTAAGCTATCATTGATTTCGGTCATTTTCATTTATAACAAAACCGCTATAAGAAAGTGTGGTTCAATGACTTGATTCCTGGTCTTTATAATATTTCTACAGCACCACACTCGAGATATCCTCAGGATCTAGTAGTTTTGCTAGAAATATTGTGGAAAACATTGTAAATTTCTCAACGGCTTGAACAAGGGATTACTAATCCGGATTCAAGGAACGTGTCTTTATCCCGGAAGAGCCACGCACCATGACTTAATATATTACTCTGGAGATTCCTTTAAAACTGAGACTATCCAGCGGCTCTCGGATACAACTCTACTCTTCAGAAGTGCCTAATGCTCCGTGTTAATTTATTGTGCTGCTATGTCAAAATCGGCCACGCTCGAAGAAGCCAAGCAGAGCTCCAGCTGTCACTAACTTGCAAGTGCTTACTGCAGGCATGCAAGCTTTGGTGGGCGGGTAATATTTGGATCAAATAGCAGAATAATTCGAACTTGGCAGGAAAAATTACTTCAGATTACTAATGGATATGCACATTGCATGGGTTTATCTGATTGCTTTGAAAGTAAATGACCCAAACGATGCATTTAGTTAGCTGACATTAAATTTCAGTTTGCTGCGAGGAGAATAATGGACGTACTCCGCCAACAGCGGCTGCAATACATAAGTGCACCGCATTCCACCAGCCAATAAATTAGCTGATGAATTACACACATTTATTTGATGACGTCAAAACAACGTTCTCTCCTCGATCAACCTTGGCAGGAAACAATATTGTTCTCTGTTTTAAAGGTTGTCAGGATTCTAGCGAATGTACACTCATTTGCAAACTTATTTGTTTTTTCGACAGTCTCACCTGGAACCCAGCTGGATCTAAATTTAGTGATGTTTATGATGTTTGTGATGTCAGGATTTGTTTTTTTTACTACAGAATATGGAAACAGAGCCATCGAACTGCTCAAGTTTAAGCAGGATTGAAGCGATATATCAGGAAATTATTAGTGAGAACGTGTATAGTTCGCCTTCTAAATCAGTTCCCTCTGGTTGAATGTTGCGATGCAGTATTTAAGTGTACGCTGTGAATCGCTATGGTTTGTTGTGTACGTGGACTCAAAAACAGTGTATATGTGATGCAAACGAACCATCTGTTGTGTGGGATTACACGTGTAAATAATTTGATATGTTTTTGTAGGTTTATTTGCAATTACTTATCCTAATTTCAACAACATCAGCAACAAATGAGCATCCATCAAACGACTTCGGGAAGCATTAGCATGGCGCGTGCCAAAATGTCATCCTTTATGCTGTGTGTTTGTAGTTTGCTGCACAGAGGGTAGGACTTCAGGCCCATAAGTATGCAAACTTATCAAACGAAGCCCTTGACAGGGTGGTTGTAATTCACCAAAATCAAACGTGGTGGCAGAACACCGTCGCAACTTTATCGCCCTATGCCCAGCCTCCTCTGCGGCCGCAAGCTGGCAATGGAAATCCTGACCCAACTTTGGCTGGATAAGCTTAAACCCTCCATGTTCTTTGTGTTGTATGTTGGTTTGCCTCCATCGTTCAACATCCCTTTCAGGGTTAATAAAACAGTTAAAACCTTGACCAAGAGGACACTCTACAGCCAAATTTTACCCGGAATTCTCAATGCCAATGTAATCTCATGCCTCTAGCAAAATCTCCCTAGCAATTTTATCCGCCAGGGGTTTTGCTCAGTTACTAAAATAAAACAACTGGGTCAATCATAAGTAAAAAATCACAGAAAGCAAATACACAAAAGCGTATGCGGCCAACGATTCCTAAGGTAGGATCTATTATCAACAGAGTAACCGAGTGTGGAAAGCTGTTAGCATTCCAGCCAGAGTACTCTGTAAATTGACATCATTTTTGGTGAGTCTGAGAACACTGAGTAAAGCCATAATAAGTGTAAAAAACATAGGTTCATCTAACCACAGTTGATCACCACTTCTCTGAATTTTGCTAGCTACCGCTGGATATCTCAAAGGGTTCCGAAATTTCAACTAGACCACCATTTTTAACTAGCAGCAGGAAATCGGCGCAGTCGTAATACAGTCAGCTACACATCAAAGGTTTATGCCTGTCCTTGTCCCATTAGTATTCAAACAGCGAACTTTTCTAGATGACTAAATACAATATGTCGTTACTTTTCAACAAAATGGTGACAAATATGTGTAAAATGCAGTGTGAACTTTGCGTCTCAGGATGTCCTCAGATAAACCTTACTACATGGCACAAATGCTAGATGTATTCATTTATCTCGAACGCATTTTTTTCCTTATTTCACAATTGCATGCGATTTATATTTGCCAACATGCATGTTTCAACCACGCAACCAAGAGATTGGTGTGCATAAGTTGTCCGTTGTTTCTGAATTACGCACCACGCTTTGAGAAATACTGCAGTCTATATATTTTCTAAATTAACAGTCAGAAAAAGTAGGGGGTATATGGGTCTTCAGCGCGTAAGTAAGCACTCAGAGTATTGAAACTTTGTCCACAAAAAACTAGGCACTCATTTGTAGTCAACCAAAGTCACGAGAGGAGTTGCCCGAAATGTACAGTCTATCTGCAGAGACTGCCCGTATTTGGGACAGCGAAATATTTAAAGCGAACACATTCCAGTTTGTATATTTTGCTGCACTGTGGGTTGTACACGGTTAAAAAGCAACGTATTCAATGATCATTTATTTTCCCACGTTCAAGCTTAAATCGTTTCATTGACCCGGCCTAGACAATTCAGTTCAAACTTTCCACACAAGTTAAAATAAGTTGCTACGATAGAATTTTAGACCTATGAGGTCTAAATCCCAGTACACCAAGTAACTGAACGCCTAAAGCGACAACTTACTCAATGCGTTCTTGCGTATTTACTGTGTCATGGCGGCAGGTGGTACACAAACGGTGAAAAAACCTGCAGCAAGCGACACATGAATCCATCAAAACTGTCCTACAAAATCATTCATCAGGAGGCTTTTTCTGAACTTACATAGACGTAGAGACCTGGACTAGTAGTGATTCGCAGAAACATTATTACATTTTTACTTAAAAAAACAGGTCATTATCAGGCGAGTAAATTGAGTGGGGGAAAATGAATGAGCAGTTTATCTGCACGGGTTGCTCAAAGAGAGAACTGTAAAATATTTTTTCGTGGCGTTCACGTGTTTTATGTATTTTATTAGAGGAGTACAAACCTAGGAGACGATAACTTCAGTGGTAATATCTTTCTATCGAATGTAGCCACTAGCCTCTGCGCGGTAAAACCGGTATAGTTTGTCAACAGTTGGTCAACTTGTGCTCGCAAACTGCGGAAATGTTCAATGTAGTTAAATAGGAGATTTTTTTCGGTGACTGTTTCTGAAGGAAATTAGACGGTCATCGCCATGCTATTACATGATCCGCGTTACACTTTCCAAGTAAACGAAAAAAAAACAGTTTCACAGCACGCTGCAGTTTTTCAGTCATTTCTTTACGCCGTAATTTACATCAGAATAACATACGTCCAAACTCTTTTGTCAGCGGCCATTTCACCGCATATAAGTCTCTTCATGATTTGAACTGTGTGTCTACTGAGATTCACGGAGATTTCTTCAAATTTCAAATGTTTCCTTAATACCCCAAAGCAATTGAGGTATCAAAAAGAAGAAAACAGAAGAATTGGCAAAGTTAACCTGAACACCAAACACTTTGAGAATACATTGCAAATAAAAAATCCTACTGTTTATATCTTTAAAAACGTCCTTTGACAACCTGAATTTTGTGAAATTCTTTGTTTTCTTATAAAAATCTGCAGCAAAGAAACAAGATTTGAACCTAAAAATTTGCGTACGTTTCTTGCAGATACAGAGTGCCGGCGGGCAAAATAATTTCGGAAATTAGGCAAGAACGATCTCCAGTTACGGATGAAATAATTTTGTGCAAGACGTCCGTGGCACAGAAAAGTTTGTACGGATAGCCAAAATGTGCGGGAACGAAAGCATATTTCAGCGAAAAATCAGTTTTCAAGAAGAATCATATATTTGCGGCGGAAATCTCAGTTACACTGGGGGGATAAATTATAAGAAAGGCATTGTTGGAGAAAACGTTTAACTTTAACTGAGAAAACCGTTAGACGTAGATGCTATCTTGCTGGTCCATCAATCACATAACCTACTTCATGGGGAAAAAATGTCATTGCAGGTTAATCTGGCGGTTCCTAATGAGTTTGACACGACAGAGTATACTTGCATTAACCATGTTTTAACCTTTTGAATGTGCGCAGCATTTCGTTTTCCACATTTTCAAGTATCAAGCATTCTTATATCGTTATTAAGGACGACAGAATTGACGACAGGATGATAGCTGTACTGTGCGACGATGGCAATTTACTTCTAACGACAAATGGCTCTGAAGTTGGTTTGTTACAATGGAACCGGCGAAACACCTAAACGATCCAGGAAATGGAATTTGATCACAGGCCAACACTATGATGCCTCAGAATAAAATATAAGTCTAGGATCACGTCGAACGACAGTTTATCACAGATAAGCGACAAAATGGGCCTTGCTCACATTTTATGAGACTTCATTTGGGTTTCATTGTTTCTAGTTGGATATTTACGGGATCCTATATATTCGAGCAGCTAGTTGTGGATGCAAATCGCCATCGTAATTTCTTTGAATTTCATTCGCACCTTTCGAATTCTGAATTATGGAAACCCAGTTTTGCTGTCGCTATCAGTGACCAAGCATTTGCTGCATAGTACCAGAAAACAATGGAAATTACTGAGTCTGAATGATCCATCAGGTTGACTACTAATAAATAG
The DNA here is from genome assembly GCF_000715545.1 of Opisthorchis viverrini. Taxonomy (NCBI): domain Eukaryota; kingdom Metazoa; phylum Platyhelminthes; class Trematoda; order Opisthorchiida; family Opisthorchiidae; genus Opisthorchis; species Opisthorchis viverrini. The sequence continues at coordinate 3,247,375 of NW_008751674.1, read as the reverse complement.
TTTCCTATAATAATGCCACTCTCATTTGTACAGAATAATACATAGTGGTCACAATTTTTGGGGTTTCGTGGGATAGATATTTTATTCATAGTCACACCACGTCCATTTGTACGGTCGTGCTTGCACTGGCGTATTACTTTCGGTGAGTCAACACCAAAGGGAAGCACTGGACTCGAGTTTCACTCTTCTTAGAGCTCATCAGTAGTTCATATCCAATGGTGGTGCTGAGATTTGAACCCCACGCGGGGCAAACGTGTAACCACTACTTCAGAGCGCACGTTGGACGTATCTGAATTTTCGCGTTTGAACAGGCAACCGTGTTCACACCTGAGCGATGTGATTCGTGTGCCCGATCCATCGAACGACGACCCAGTAACTGTCCTGGTTGTGGCGATCGATTGACCCGCCTGTCGGACGTACCGGTCACATAATTATTAGTATTATTAACTCATTTTGCTCACAGGAATAAAGATAAAACTTGAGTCACTTGGCTCCGTGCCTAACCATAGGACAATAAGAAACATTTCAAGCTTTGTTTTCTAGTTCTTGTACAAATTCACAAAACCAATTAAACCTATCCAACCTAATCATTATGTGACCTATGGAATCACATGCCAGAATTCTTCCAAGAAAATGCTAATTCTTGCCAACATCATTGTACGTAACCGATCTGTCACGAACTTGAGCTGATTTGAATTCGGAACTTATTCTTCACCAGTAAGATGTCATTCATAGCGACTCTATGCGATAACATGTGATTTATTTGTTCTTGTTCAATTTGTAGCTCATATGACTTCAAAAATTCCTACAGTCCAATTTTCATGCCTCTATGATCTCATATTTTAAATAAAATCATAAAATCGTGTTGTATATTAGGAGCACCATAAATGATGCAAGCTCTAAAGGTCGACTACATGTTACACTCTACACTGAGAAACTCGTGTGGGATAACCGCCCGACCCGGATGAGTTTTGTCATTCATGCGTTCCGCTTATTGATCCTCATACTTTGTTCAACAAAATATGGGTTCCTAATTTTATATAAACTGAAGACAAATTAGATGAGCGCAAAACAGTCATTCCACAACCGATTTGGTTTTGAAGAGACTCAGTGACACCTGGCTGAAACGTATAAACGCAATACACCTCTCATGACGTTCTGAAAACACATTGACAGCCCACAACCGGTTTTTCTTACTTTGAGACTCATCAGGTAGGCGCAGTTCCAGAGTATCCGTCAAGTCATTCATGCTAAGACTTTAAGAAAACCGACCTAAATTTTTAAAAAAGTCTGTGACGGTTCTCGTTTATGCAGCCTGTGGTTTCCTTTCACTCCATACTTTGACCATTAGATATAGCACATCTACACAAAAAATAGGCCTATGCATAATTCTTGAGATGCCGGTAAGAGACCAAATCCGTATACAATCTAGCAGCATGGCAGTATTCTATTGCGGAAACATGCTGGAGTAAGTAAACCACGCCTTTATAAACGGAGAGGTTTGTTCCAAAATAGATGACCCTATTTTATTTGTCTGTTTGTTTGATTTATACAACTTAAGGCATTCCAAATTCACGTGGTACCGCACCAGCTTGTGGGAAGCATTATCAGGTGAACAAACCATTGGAATACTGGTTAACTTGAAAAGTATCTTGCTGAAAATCGCCCGTTTAAAACTGAAATTCGTAAGCAATCTTAAAAAAACCGACTCCGCAAACTGACAGCCCAAAGTGGGCAATAGAACTGATTCCGATAGGTTACCGCAATCCATGAATTACCAAAATCGTCCCACACTGTTGACAATGCTGGGATAGGCCGCACGACTTAGCAAGAAATTTGGCCAACAAGAAGCCACTTGGGGCACTTGGTTTATTATCTAACCACATGGTCATCCTGTGATTGATTATTTTCTTTTATTTTTGAAATGTACAACTCGACTCCCACTTTTTATTATTTCGGCTTTTAGCCTATAACAACTTTCTTGTTTTTGCCCTGAAAATAAACCGCACTCCGGCGATGTCATCGCAAGTGTTGTTTAAGTCGACACGTGTTTTTTTCTATACTGTAAACACGTGGCTTTGAGACGATGTGGACTTTGAGATCCGTTAGAAATTAACAGTTCCTGAACCGGTGTGTAGAAACCGACGTAGTCCCACGAGTTGAGGTTTGTACAGTTTATATTATTTTATTATTGTATTTATTGTACCGCATTTGTAGACAAACCTCCAGTTGAAGTAATTTGGCTTTTGGGATTTAGCGCGTAATTCGACGTGGTCCAACATATTTCTGAAAACAATCTAAAGTGACATGATTTGTTAAATGTGGATACAAACCGGTAAATGGCCGTGACACCAACGCTACGTAGCACCTTCCATACAGCCGTACAGTGCAGTTCGACTTTTCAGCTTAGACAAGTTTCATTAGAGGAATAAAATATATTTTGAATGTAACCAGATCGTCACCATCCACCGGCATGAATATAGGAAATCTGCAAGGCGCCCTGTAATTCGAACTTACAAGCCCAAGTTTACATCTGCACACACTGACCAAATTTTCAGTGGTTTGGAAGTGGAATTTTTTTCTTCTATCTGAATACATCGGGTCCGATAAAAATCAGCGGCTATCTTCGACTGGACTTCTTAAAATTCCCGTGAAACCTACGTCTGTTATTCTTTCGACAATTGCTATCAGACCTAAATAGGACGGTGTCTTCGTATAAAATGCTAAAAGCCAAGTAATTTAAGTCCATTACTTTCGTCGTGGCAAATTGAGTGTTTGACTTTTCTCGACCAAATGCGACTTTAATAAGCCGCGAGCTTTTTATTTTCTATGTCTTTTCCAAGGATATTTTTTGCATCCCTTTACGACAGATAATTGATGCTTTCTAAACCAAATGAAATTGGCAAGTCTCCTATCGCTCGTTTGGCAGCACTTGCTGCAGTTAGTTACTTTGAAGAAAATGGAAAATATTTTGCCGACCGTTATACACAACCTACAATGATAGTATAACACATCCACATCGTCTTGTTTGTAAACTACAGAGGATATTTGCGGTGAACTAAACAGGGGAATCGGAACCAAGGCCAGCGTGATCAAAGCGTTTATTTTCTGGATTAGCTCTCAAGTTTTAAAACATACATGAAGCAGTGTAACCACTGGTAACCTCAGAATGGTATTCCAGACCTTGTATAGTAAGGTGTAAGCCGACCATCTGGGCTACCTATATCAACGTCCAGAACAAATTGTTTGGCTACACAAACTAGGCTGTCGCACAAAAAATCTGGTGGCGGGTAACCTGTTTCCCTTGAGTAAGTATTGATTTCTTTTGGTTGGAACCAAACACTTTGCGATCAGCCACCTTAGGAATCCAACAAACAGAACTATTATGGCTGGAAATGTAGTTATTTGTTGACTCATGCAGTTTCTCCTAATGGCAGACGTGTTGCACCTACACTTTTGCTAGACAAAAAGCCCCTAATATAATAATGGATCAAGAACAAGCCCAATATTCTTGCTAGAACAAATGTTTCAAAAAAACTATTTCACCTCACTTGGAAGACAAATTACACGAGTGTGTACGAGCTCGACCTTCCAGCTTCAGTCCGCTGAACCAAACGTTACACAGCCTATCTGATCGTTGCCTTTTAGTCCGGAAAACTTCCGAGACAGTCAAAAGCAAAATGGAAATATAATGCGAACTCTACAAGCGAAATATGCGTCAATACACTAAAATCAAATTTCACTCTAGGTGCCCCTCACAAGAACTTGCACTGAAACGAACCAGGTTTTATTAGAAAAACACGTGCATAATTTGAGAGCTGCGCTCGGATTTGCATTGTGCTTGGTAGTTTTCGCAAATCACCTAACAAATACAAGACAATTATTAAGACTGATAAGGCAAATATATTACCACAACAATTGTTCGCAAAGGCACGTACAATCCAGAGTACTTCAGCATTTTACTGCAGCAAACCCCATTTGGTTGCTTTGTTGGTCAAACATCAAGTAAAAATGTCGCAAAATGGACACCCCGAGTGTCCAGGTCGTCTCAGCGGCTTTTGCTTCCATTTGAATTGCAAAATGGTGAAATCCAACACTCTAAACCAGAAAAATATAAACAAAATTAGACTTAGATGCTAGCATTCCCCGACAACCATCGACACGCAGATAACCACTTACGAATCTTGTAAGTTCTTTCGGTAGCAGCGTGAACACTCGAGAGCCCAGTTTTATTTTCAGTGGATGAAGATGATGCAGATTATGTGGCAGAACATGGAACATCCCATCGTCATGTTTTTCTACAACTGAGTTTTGTAAAAGTTTGTTCGACGACTCGGCTGGTGCAAACGTATCCGGAGATCCAGTATCCACATGTACGCGGCACAGCCTGCAAAGCACCACATCACCATACTCTATGCTGAAGTGGAGAAAAAATTTCAGGAAATATGCCAACTTATCTGTAGGCGCAAATAGCATTTTAACAACACGTTTGAGGTTAGACTCAGAAAGGTCAGGGTTCACTTGCCATCTAAAATAGTAATCTCCGACTATATCGGATGGCCTCAAATCCCAGCCTAACATGACGTCATATGTTTCAAAATATATGCGTACATAAATATGCAAACCATAAACACAATATGCGTTCCTGAGTGAAAAAATGAAAAAAGATAACAAAACATAATTAGGGGAGTGTTAACTAAATTGCCTTTGTCGCCAGCGGCTATCTCGGAGGCATTTGTGTTTATAAAAACACCTTGATAAACTCTGCTGTTCAACATAAAAAAGCAAGCTCATTGTAGTGGCGTAGTAAATATTAATGCAAATGCTGCATCTTTCAAAATTCAGAATAACGGAATTTCGTAAACAAATATCTAGCGAGAGGAGTCCTCTTTTAAAGTCTTGATAAATTTATGAAAACCATAAAATCTCTGCAGGGCTTTTCTAATAAATTACTCCTAATAATTGGAAAAAACATGGATGGTGCGAACCGTCCTGGAACATATGAAGTTTACAAATCTGAGAATGGTTTTCGCTGGAGGTTTGAACTAATCATGCTAACTGTTAAGAGTAAACTAAACAAATGAGCATTTTTTCCTTCGCAATTCATCAGAGCTACTTCATTGATGCTGTTTGTTGTTTAGAGACAGTTTTAAGCTGGGCACCTCTATAATACCGTACCTACATGTGACATTTTGTAAAATGCCATAACACAGATTTCAGTTGCCTCTCGGTTACATACACTAAAATCATCTCCAGACTTTTCAAGCCTCAGGCATACAACAGTTTGTTTCTTTCTTTCCCTCCCGAAGTCTCCACTCTGTCTCCTTACAACTCAGTTATTCATCTTGAAAATTTGTTGAGATAAAGAATAGTTCAATTAACTTATCTGCCTAANAGATGCTAGCATTCCCCGACAACCATCGACACGCAGATAACCACTTACGAATCTTGTAAGTTCTTTCGGTAGCAGCGTGAACACTCGAGAGCCCAGTTTTATTTTCAGTGGATGAAGATGATGCAGATTATGTGGCAGAACATGGAACATCCCATCGTCATGTTTTTCTACAACTGAGTTTTGTAAAAGTTTGTTCGACGACTCGGCTGGTGCAAACGTATCCGGAGATCCAGTATCCACATGTACGCGGCACAGCCTGCAAAGCACCACATCACCATACTCTATGCTGAAGTGGAGAAAAAATTTCAGGAAATATGCCAACTTATCTGTAGGCGCAAATAGCATTTTAACAACACGTTTGAGGTTAGACTCAGAAAGGTCAGGGTTCACTTGCCATCTAAAATAGTAATCTCCGACTATATCGGATGGCCTCAAATCCCAGCCTAACATGACGTCATATGTTTCAAAATATATGCGTACATAAATATGCAAACCATAAACACAATATGCGTTCGTGAGTGAAAAAATGAAAAAAGATAACAAAACATAATTAGGGGAGTGTTAACTAAATTGCCTTTGTCGCCAGCGGCTATCTCGGAGGCATTTGTGTTTATAAAAACACCTTGATAAACTCTGCTGTTCAACATAAAAAAGCAAGCTCATTGTAGTGGCGTAGTAAATATTAATGCAAATGCTGCATCTTTCAAAATTCAGAATAACGGAATTTCGTAAACAAATATCTAGCGAGAGGAGTCCTCTTTTAAAGTCTTGATAAATTTATGAAAACCATAAAATCTCTGCAGGGCTTTTCTAATAAATTACTCCTAATAATTGGAAAAAACATGGATGGTGCGAACCGTCCTGGAACATATGAAGTTTACAAATCTGAGAATGGTTTTCGCTGGAGGTTTGAACTAATCATGCTAACTGTTAAGAGTAAACTAAACAAATGAGCATTTTTTCCTTCGCAATTCATCAGAGCTACTTCATTGATGCTGTTTGTTGTTTAGAGACAGTTTTAAGCTGGGCACCTCTATAATACCGTACCTACATGTGACATTTTGTAAAATGCCATAACACAGATTTCAGTTGCCTCTCGGTTACATACACTAAAATCATCTCCAGACTTTTCAAGCCTCAGGCATGCAACAGTTTGTTTCTTTCTTTCCCTCCCGAAGTCTCCACTCTGTCTCCTTACAACTCAGTTATTCATCTTGAAAATTTGTTGAGATAAAGAATAGTTCAATTAACTTATCTGCCTAAATGAACACTTAAGTTGAGTTTGAACCTCTTCCGAAAAAATCTGTTGCAACTCCAAAAAGCAGCAAGTAGAACGTTGTCCTTTGTAAAATTTGGCGCCGGTTTGAAAGAAACGCCTTTATATTGATGATTTCATTGCCAAGAAAATCACACCTAGCTGCGTTCTTTGATGCAAAAAACAAATTAGCATTTTTATCAAGTTATAAATTGTTGCGTGCCATCTGGTCTATAAATTAGATATATTTGACGTTTATTTCAAGTTGGGGAACTATGTGCGTTTTCATCACTGGGCTAGAAAAATGTTATTCACCCAAAATGGGGGGTTATTTAAAAAGCAATGCGCAAAGTCCCCACAAGGGACACTGCCGCGCCCCAAAAAATAAACTTCAAAGTATTGGAATATTTGGCACCATTCCCGTTGTGTGTTGGTTAATCCTCTGTTTTATCTCTAGGCAAACGTCTTAATTACTTGTGCTAAGATCAGTCATTTTAGTAGCACGTTTAGGGGTTGGTTATTCTGTACCTCGTCGTGTTTAAAAAACCCTGTGGTTTGGTTTGTTAGATTCCATTCAGGACTGTACTTGAGCAACATCACAAAACACTTTATATCCGACTAGGTTACTTAAAGTTTACTGAAACTAGTAATCCTTTTTAAATAACCACCTATTTCGTCTAATTTTATTTAAATCGACGCTGCATCAAGGCTCAAAACTCGCATGGAAGGAAGAAGCTTGCTTGACTCGCCATTGTTGTCAGAATGTTACTGTCCCGCATTTGAAGCAACGTCTTTTTACTCAACCAGTGCGTTTACCGATCGACTCCTGAAAAGCAGCCGACTCGATTAACCTTCGGCGATATCAGAAAAGCGCACCATATAACAAAACACCCGGAAACTGTGAGCCTGTCACTGAGCCTGTCAATGATATTTTAGCAAATCGCAACTAGAAGTCAGTTGGTAAATGGAAATTGAATAAATGGATAGAAATTAACTGTAAGTCAGAAACATTTCGGTTGGACTACGTAGATATAAAGCTTCACCAAACAGAAAACTAACATTCTGCAAAAACAAGCGGGATCAAAATTTCAACTACGTCAACCAGGAACGCAAAGAAACATTGGAAACACGGCAGTCTTTTACTTTCCGAATGCGGAAAAACAGACGAAATGAGAGGATCGATTGACTAATGAGGCGGAATGAACCACAAATTACAAAAGAGTAGCAAAAGCCTGGAGAAATAATAATAGACGAAGTCAGATAAATCCGGAATCATATAAATAATTGTTCATTGGGCGAACAGACTGGAGCAACAATTGATAGAACGAATAAGGAGATACAAAAAGCTTAATCGTTTAATAAGACAACTAATTGACCACGGAACCGTATGTGCAAGATGAGAAAAATTCAGTGGGCCAAAACAACCAAGACACTTAGCTAGCACCGCAATGCGGACAAAAACCTGCAAATTCCAGCTTCTGTATCAACGGACGTTAGAGATGATGACCCGCCTATCAAGCCACTTACTGGCGATATTCCCTGTATAGTTAGAAACCTTCGGAAACTAGGCTCTAAAGTAAAGTAAAAGATCCTACCCAGAAAAACAACTTTGTGCAACTTCGCACGCTTGAAAACCTGTGTTACGCTAATCTGCTCATTGTGACCGATGACGCCTTTGCGAATATAATGGATAACTTACAACATTCTTCTCAATGCTTATCCAACATTTTTTTGTTTTACGTCAATAAATATCAAAATTATCCCGCAAACATAAATTTTAGGTTGTTGCTATCTTCTAATGGCAAACTAGTGCATAGTGAAGTGAAAAGACCAACCTTTTCAGCTTCTTGGATTAAATAATGTAAAATCCTTCGGAATGTGTGCCCAATTGCCCTCGGTGAGAGCAAATCAACACGCAAATGATTTTTTATTTCATGGAAATTTGTAAATAGTCTGGTTGTGGTCACAGCCCACACCGAATTTACTTTTAATCCAGAATGACACTTTAACACACTCCAAGTCATATCAATTTTATTTGGTAATAGGGACACTTTGGTCTCACTCATATATGAGTGCCAAGGAACTGGCTTAAATGTTCATTCTGCAGTACAGAAATTCCCAATTATTTGTGTTTCGCTGTGTGTCTCCCATTGAAAAAACTTCATGTGCTACCATTTGAAAAACAACCAGTATTCTTCCAGTCCTTGAGAGAACTATTCCCAAATAAATAGCTGGAAACATTTTGTGGCGCAAAACTATTAGTCTACCATTGCCACAATAAACTACTGCGTGGAACATTTTTTTGTTTTACGCCTGCATTTTCAAATTTATGAAATGAATTTGGCGAGTTCTTTGCTGCTATTGGGCCGATTACTGAGTAGGCCACCTGGGATTCTTCCGTTAAGCAAGAGATCTTGAAATAAAATGGTGGTGAAAAACCTTTTGTGTTTTGTGACACAATTTACAAATTGCAAAAAACGCAGTGAGTGCAGGTTCTCCAGAATAGTAAAACTCAGGTGAGAATAAACGACATGTAGGGCAACGGAACTGTACATGTCATGCAGTCTAATTTAGGATTTTGAATTGTCAGAAAGGTCACTTTCGATGGTATCAGGCGGAAGTTTTCCGACAAATTTTCACTGGTTTGTTAGACTGATTCTAAGCGCAGATGGAGTAGGAAGATTAGCAGTCAATTTGTTTGAAACTCGCTGCAGGTAGATCGGTAACTATAGAAGCGAATAGAATAAACGTTTTACCATGCCAAAGAAAAGGAGTGTGACCGCATCTATTGTCCCCTGCCCGAGGAAAAAAGGCAGTCAGGCAGTACTAGGAACTCCTGCACCATCCTTGTTCTTCACAGATAAATCTCAATTTAAAATCAGAAAAATGTGTACACCTCATTCAATAGGCCTGCACCTCTACAGTGGATCCTCATTTTAATTCAACAGTCTGTGACAATCTCTCAACACTCAAATAAATTGTACATAAAAGTAATTTGCCGTAGTGTCCAAGTGGCACACGCCTGAGAGAAATTGATTGAAGTGCGACCACCAGCTGATGATATCAGCGATCGTATCCGCTAACTATTTTTATGCGTAAAAAACTCTGGCCATTTTTTTCTAGCATACGGAATTTTCAGTTGTCAAACAATGGACCACACAACTTGACGTTAAATCACTTATGCAAACTGTACCAGGTGTTAATCTGCACAAAATAATTGGTTTGCATTTTCGTCGTGGTTCAAATCGCTTTTGGCAGAAATGTGGACATTTCAGCCGATAAAAAGCACTTTTTTCAAGTATGTGGGTGACCTTAATTTACAAAAATCGTCCAGTTAACATATCTCCGCCATAGAGTGTACTGACAATTACGAGTTTGAGTGCATATTCCCAGAAATTCAAGGTCCCCACTGGGTGCAAGAGTAACTGAGGAGATTCACATATATGGTGTGCAGAGTTGATTAAATCCCGAAAGCGAATACATGTCACTATGCCTTTGACTCACCTAGTGATGTCGACTACCCACTGAGTTCCTTGGTGTAGCGGCAAACTCACGATTGGCGGATAAAAATAATCGTTCCGGGTGCCTCCGAATTCCAGATTTCCGTGAACAAACCAAGAATCACCGCGCACGCCATGTTGACTTAAATCAGAGTGAATAAGAGTATATTTTAAAATAGCTTTCAAGCAGAATACCTACCGTCAAATTTACAATACCGACGAATTGCAGCCTGAAAGCTCCTGTTTTTTTGGAGTGGTTTTCTGTACATGCTAAAAATAAGTAATGACTGGGGATACTACGGAACAGGGTCTAACCTGAAAAGAAGCAAAAAGTGATTGCTGAAAGAAGGTTTACCATGTAAGACGTTTCTCCAGATATCGACTAATCCAGGCACATTTCATCAGCAGAAGCAGAACAACACCCCCACAAACAAGCTATTTCGAAACAAGATCCCACGGTTTGTCACCTTGCATACACGTAATGACCCTTTGGCACGTCCCGAACTTATAGTGATTGGAGCGAATCTCAGAAGGATGAAACGTCCAGGTAAAAATTGCTATCAATAACTATATGAATGTTGAGGAAGGAAATGAGTAGAACGCTTTTATATAATAGTTTTGCCTTCAGAAGTCTTGCTCTAAATAACTTCAACTCCTCGAATGATTTGTGCGCCTAAGTTATTTACCGGACACCGTGAGTTTTTGTCACCGTTTATCACAATCCCTCGTCCTTTGTGTGGATGCATAGAATAGCGTGTGAGTTTTGAAATCACTTAGGTGACTATCGATGGTCAGTACGAGCAAAAGCTGTAAACTGAGCGCACCTTGATATTACTGGTTTACTTAATACATTCTGAATGCAGAAAACGAAAAATGAAAAAAATGCAATAGACCAAGTGTTGAGCAAGCATTTAAACCCCGCACAACATTGGATCATTTCAGGTAGCTTAATTAAGTTGTCCTTTTATGGCATACTCTGCAATCACAGACAAGTTCAAATACCGTTACTACTAAAGTTTACTGTTGCTTGCTTTTCAACCGTACGCAAGTTACGATTTTTTTAAACAAAAGCATTTAGTACAGTACAAAAGCAAATGGGGTGTTACTATTAAGCTATGTTAATCTGAGAACCTAATCTAACCTGGAACATGCATAGTCAAAGCGATAATAACAGTCCGTCGAAATCTAAGTACCGGAAGACTATTGGTTAGTTTGTATATTCCCATGCTACGCGTGTGGGCCCCTTAAACGCCCGAATCTATTGTCTTTTGGTATGACACTTAAAGCCGAGTGGTTAAGAACTAACACGATATAGTTCGCAGGGACACTCACGTATAGTCGGATTATTACAGATTAATACATTGCAATGAAGAACGTAGAAAAACAGCACGTAAACTGTGTATGATGTCAAATGCTACCCGAAACCGTAAACCGAATAGTGGCACTAAAGTAGGTTGACACTGTTTGCTGCTATAAAGAATGATGTGGATGTGGCACCTTGACTTCTCATTGCCACACAAATTTATTTGATACAGTTTAGCCTGGAATGTCTAAAAATTCATCTCAATGGTATATGTGTAAAATATTCCGCCGTCCAATGCTGTCGTACTTTCTTTTCATTATCCGTTAAATTTGTTGTTCTAGTGGTTTTTATACATTGTGCTATCAATAGCTTTCGCATGGACCGACATCCTTAATAAACTTGAAAAGAAAAGGTCACTATATTATAAAAGAAACAAACCCGCAAAACCGAAAAGTGAAAATGCCGTCATTCACAATGCCGGCATTCAAAACATAATCCAAAATCGTGGTTTTCAAGAATTCACAGTCTTCAGCATTTTCCGGTGGCCTCCTCATCCCGATTATTCCGTCATATCCTTCTCTGTCGTCCCCAGCACCAGAACTCTCCACCATTTCAACGAACGTAAACTTCGGAATCAAACGACCTGCCATCTTTTCTAAATATTAAAGTATCGTGATTGCACTGACCCAAAAGTCGTCCATCATCACATTTCCTTTATAGCTCTCACCGCTGTAGCTAGTTTCATAAATTTGGTTCAAAGAGACACTAGTTTCGGGCTTTCCAGTGTATTTATTTTTGTTTGCAAATTCTGCCGATGTTGACTTGCTAGACGGAATCCACCGTGACCATCCTCCAGTGTCAAGCAGAACCATAATAGGCTGTCCACCCATATATACCTGGACGACTGGATTGCCCTAGACATATGAAAGCGTTAAATCATGTACAATCATGTTCCACCTACTGCGTTGTCGCTAAAGAAGTCCACGGGGAAAATCTGGCATTCAACATGCGTTGATCTTTTCATCAGATGCCGAGTAAATTTATCCACTCACCTTGGATTCAGTAGACAGAACAAAAGTAGTATTATTAATAATTTGCCTGACAATCGCGCAGACATTAAAACCTCGTTGTGATATTTACTGAATTGGGCTTGACGTTCAATGATTAGACAAACCACCGACATGTGGTTATATACTTCTCATTTTCTAAAACCACTGGTTCACACGGGATTGGTGGAGTTGCAGTATGCACTCAGCTATTCTAGAATTGCACGCACACGTTGGTGTTTCAGGTTACCTTGGTGAACAACCAATTATACGACCACTTCTAATAGAACCACTTAAATTAACGTAATTCACTTGTTTACCAAATCCTGCTTAAGCAATTGACTGGGCCGTAAGATGCTCACTTGCCCTGACCATTAATTGAGGGTTTACGTGTCGTTTTGGGAACGCGGTAACGTGTGCGTTGAAAATAACGCGAAAATAGCACAATGGTGTTTTTAGGCTTAGGCTTCCACATCACTCACCATACACCATCCGGATTTTTTTTATTTTGCAACCATATTACTGGTAGTCACAATAACCAAATTTCCATGGAGGCAAAATATCCTCAGCAGCTTCGAACAATTAGATCTCTTACAGACTTGGAACATTCCTATCGAATATGAAGCACAAAGCAGCCGAATCTGAAAATTTGAATGCTCTTCAGAGAAAGGTTATTACAACAGACTGGTACCGATGGCTGTGCAAACAACAAAATTTCAAGTATACAAACTTCCACATTTCATTTAGATATTTTAAAAATTTTAAAATATATCAAACTAAAACGATATATATGTGAAATTAGTAGTGAATATTCGCGATGTCTCATGGAATGACTGGTGATTTAAAGCAACTAAAATTATAAGGCATAAACTTGCCTTCAGCTCTACGCCAAAGGCGTAGAGCTTCCCTGCTCAGTTTCCCTGCTCTAACAAATCAAATGAACAGGGTGCCCCATAGGCACTTAATACCTGGCAGGTGAGACAAACCTCGGGTCTGAAATATGCAGATAATTAACTAACCGAGCATGTAAGAACAGGGCATTCGAATTCAAACTTTTTGGTTTTTTCAATCATTATGTTAGCCGCAAAGCAGCCACATTTATGCGGATGTATAAGAATCTGACCATAAGTTTTTGTCTCATATATCACACAGGTCCTGTAAAGTCAATGAGATAGTTCAGCACAAAGAGAAGCCGTTTTAATTCATCATGCCGCGAGATAACGTCATTAGACTCGCCCAAAACAGCAAACCATATTTAGGGATTAAACTGATCAATAATCTTTCGTTCCCTAGCCAGATTCTTTGGCCTTCGTGCGCCGGCCAAACTGGCTTGCGGTAAAGTATGCCAAACACGGTGTCAGATTCTGATATTCACTTCCCAACAGTTCCATGGGTGGGCTTACAGTGAGGAATAATTTGTCTCAATATTCATGAGGTTCACAGCACATCAGTTGTCTAGTCAGATTGAAGGCTACCCAAATGTCGATTAAACTTTCCAAGGTATACTTTATTAATTTGAAATATGTATGTAGCGTTTTTTTCACCACTCGAACATCCCTTTTACGCGTCATCTGCCATGGTGGAACCATCGTTTTCCCAAGCTTTGCATACAAGCCGCGCTTCTACAAGCGCTGTAAGAAACGGGGTAGGTGTATGTGGGCAGCAATTTCAGTTTGTCACTTTCAGCGTGAACTTTCACCAAATGTCGCATACATTTTTGAGATTTAACCTCTCCGTATGGATTATTACAATCATTACGGTTTGGGGAGAGTCTAAGGCTGTACTATAAACGTCGGATTTGTAAAGCTCGACTCAAATCTTGTCTGCCGCGGATGCGTCTTTCTTCATTACTTGTTTGTCGTATGCACTGCTATTAACAGTTGATCTCGCATGGGTCTGAACTGTCCTTAAATTTTTTTAATTTGTTCTGACCGTTCCCTCTTCTAGCCTTATCCTCTCCTAGGGATCTGGAAAATTCCTTGAATAGTGCGTAAATCAGTAACAATAATAATAATAAAATAAGTACTAATCGCTCTTTTTCACATCAAATCAAGATAGTATGTTAGAAACTGACGGAAAAGGGGTAACTTGCGAACACGCGAATGCAGGTAACCATGCATACGTCCCGCCTTCAGGAGAGGATACAAGACTGCTAAGCGGTCAAGTCACTGTATTAGTTTCCGTCTACGGAACATTTTTAATGCTCCACTTTTACTTGCCAGCATTTTATTACTTGGTCACCATTAGTGCGTATTTTACTGTGATTCTAGTCAGGTGCTTCAGTATGTTTTTGGCGGTTCGTTGTAAAAAACTCAGCTCCATGCCAACATCGGGTGCCCCATTGCTTTTGCCGAATATGACTGCAGGATAAAGGTAACGTGGGACTGTTTTTGAGCAGCTTGACAAAGTGCATCCCTTCTAAAATTATCATTTCATTAGGCTTCGACGGTAGCTGGTACAGATTAGTTATTTATATTTCCAGATAGGCAATCATAATTAACTGAATCACATCGGGTCCGAGGTAAATCAACCAAAATTAGAACTTTGATCCGTTTTATATATGAACAATCCAGTAGTTATTCTCACTTCTTAGAACACAGATAAAGCATTCAGGGTTGATGTATGCTTACCAGTAAAAACATCATGCAGAAAAAACAGAACTTCTCTGGCGTGATATCTTAAAATGTTCGTGCTGAAAGATCAACAAAATATCCGCTTTAACTTTATCTTCCATGTGGCAATAGGTTTATGGCCTAGCGGGCTCATGTCTACTTAGAATCTTCACAATCAAATTAAATAATCCTTAGGACAGTCTCAAAATTAAACCTAATAAAAAAGAGTAAAATTTTTGACTAGCGTTGAACAGAGACTGCAAAACCCCTAGCGTACGAAATCTTCTGACACACATGGATCAGCCTACTGACTAGTTTCTGAGAAACCGCTTTTGACTTTCAAAATTCATGTCACTAGGAATTTCGTTTTGTATCATCATAGAAGCCTGCAGTTTACGCAGGATCCGAGTGCTCTCCGCGAAGTTTTGGCATGTTTGTAAGCCACCGTCATGTTGTGCTGTCGTAAGAGCCTCGGGGTCTTTTCGTCTGCATTCTTGACGTGTGGCACTGTGACCCGCTTGCTTCCATTTTGTGCCGTGGTGTTAGTCGTATTTGGCTTTCCGAGTAATCTTCAGTTGAAATTCTATGGCGAGTTCGACTGGAGCGGCGTTTGCATACTGGTTCAAGTAGGCTCCAAGCGATAACGCACGTTTATGGAAGCATGACACTCCATCAAATAAGCTATCGAAAAGTATGTTGAAAGTGACTCTATCTGTCACAAACGCTGTGACAAACACTGCGGACGCACAGATGCCTGTAGATGCAGTAAAGAAAATAGAGCAGCCCAGGAAACCAATCAATCTCGTGAAAATCAGAATAAACGCTATGCAAATACAGATGGGAAGAAAACTACTAAAAATAGAAAGCATCTTCATGACTAATTGACTCGAAGGAACGCAAACCACAAAGCAACAAAATCATGAACGGACCAATGAATTCACAAAATCGCTGTCACCTATCTAGCCAATCAATCTATGAAATAACAGATAGCCTTTAAATGCTATATAGATGCACGCAGGGAAACAACCGGTACCCAAATTTTAACCATTATTTGGATAGTACTGCGATTATTATGGGGAGCAAGAGCCAGGTTAGAAAGTAATTCATCATTTTCATACTATCTGAAAACCTTTAAATTTATTTGTAATATCTAACAAGGCGATAAACTCTGAATTATTGTCCGCTTACTTCGAGTAGGTGTTTCGTGCCTACAGACTATTCAGTACGCCGAAAGCACTAGACTAGAGGATTCGACGGTAAGAAGTAGGCTACAGTTGAACATATAAATCGTATTGCTGGAAAACTTTCAGGTTACCAATCCAGTGCCAGAAACTGAAACGCCAGATTTATGTACCATGTTCACTATCGAACTATAGTACGCGAGTTAAATTGATTTCCAAAGATACGCCGTTGCCGCTGCTT
Organism: Opisthorchis viverrini; assembly: GCF_000715545.1. Lineage (NCBI taxonomy): Eukaryota > Metazoa > Platyhelminthes > Trematoda > Opisthorchiida > Opisthorchiidae > Opisthorchis > Opisthorchis viverrini. The sequence continues at coordinate 3,230,842 of NW_008751674.1, read as the reverse complement.
TTTTTCAAACGTACCACATGAAAGCTTTCGTTCGAAACCAACGCATAGTGTAAACATCATCACGCTACACAAATTTGTTCATTTTTATAATGATAAAAAACGGATCTTCGACTAACAATGGAAAGTCTCTATAAATGTTGACCAAACAATTGCTCGCCGAACAAATTTGGAGGTAATTCCTCGAGATAAAGGAGTATATGATGTATATAAGTTGTACGTGTTATATACATATATATATTGTATATTTGGGATTGGATAGGACTAAGATAAGTTCGCTTCTCTTCTCAAATGGGTAAAATTGAATAGTGTGAGCTCCGTCCAGAGACTTCGATGCCACGAATTAGCTGGTTCATCTCGAAGCATCATCAGGTGTACATTATGGTCCTCCTGATATCAATTTCTGAAGGATGTTTGCGAGGTGTTTGTCGGTTTCTAACGGGCAAAATAGTTCATTAGTCATTTTTTAAACACAACATTTTGAAGCACTTAGCTCGTTGTATGAGAACTCGACTGGTAAAAATGCAGATTAGAAGATTCTCATAACGGATTGGTATTTGGGTTTATGCATTAGGTTTAAAATTCAGTACAATAAGTAGAATAAAAACTCAATCCCATTGACCCTGAGTTGACATGTTGGGGAAAGCGTGCAGCCGTAGCACCCTTTCGGTGCCTAGCTGCCATACCACACGAAGGAAGCGCGAGGGCTGAGCTACTGCCAGGTTGCCCAAGCATAGACACGGAAAGTCGAGACGCGGTGGTGGGACTCGATCCTCGGACCTTCCTGTCAGTAAATTCGCGATCTTACCACTTGGGCAATCTCGCCCCCCCTGGGGAGCTGAGATTGATTTGTATTGATTTGTACTGATCCCGTTTCTCGAAAACAAGCGAAACCTGATTTTATCTAAGGAGCAACCGTGCAGTAGCTTACAGTGATCACACTTTCTAGTCTTGACAGATATATGTCACACAGAAAATTGTCCTACCAAACTTCTTGCATTAGAATTGAGTAACTCTTTGGCCGGAAATTCTCTACGTTTTGCCAAACTCAACTACGCTACAATCTTCAGTCCACTGGAACTTGGATTTCAGGCCAACATGGGTAGCAGGTCAAATGTAGCATCATTTAGAGAGACAAAAATCTCATTTAAATATGAAAGCCAGATGTTATTAAGAATAGTGCGCGGATTTCTATCTAAGTGGACACCGAAGAGCGTAAGATATTTTGAGCACATATTTTACCAAACAGGGTTTTATATTGTCAACTTTGTTTGCATTCATGCCCTCCTGCCTCTTGATTTCGGGGAATTGGGTGCGTATTCATCCACTCGAACATCATGCATCTTATTCTGCCACAGTGATAAAAATGGCTTCAACAAAAAGCCTGTACAAATGAAAATCACCGTCCTCCATGCAAGCACCCGTCGCAAAGTGTTTAAAGAAACAAGTGAGGTTATTTTTCACAATGGGATTAATTCTTCTACACTCAACATTCAGTGGAGTTCGATGCCAACATTGCCTTTACTTGCTGCTAGAACATGACGTGAAGTTTTGCGACACGCCATTCTTTTCTTCAAAAGCTCCTGATCTTAAATATTACCGACTTTTCCGAGCTGAATAGGTCGACTGAAAATACAGTCAGCCACGCTGTCGAAGATTCATTTCAAATGCCACCTTATGGTCAAGAGGCCGATTTAAGGAGGAACAAAGTGATCCGCCTGTGTAATATTGTCTATTCTACTCAAAGTGCTTGAACTACATTTCTTACTGCAGTCGCTAAATACTTGTTTGCCGTTTTCAGGACATGAGTAGACAGACCACGGAAAATATGCCTCCACGTTGATAGCCAAATGGACACATCCGCCTTTTTTATTACAGAGCTCAAAATAAACTTCCAGCGTAGCATGGAAAGCATTTCCCAAATGTTCATAAATTTGCCATCCATAGAAGGTCTGTTGCGTGGCAAGTTGGGCTTGTAGACCAAAACTTTATGATTGCAAGATTGCAAATTTAAGATTTGAAGATAAATGAAGCCGGGTAAGATGAGTGAACGATAAAAATATTCTCTGAAATTCAGCACTCCCTCTCCAGCAACGCATGATGAAGGTGACCAGGCCAAATGGCCAGGGCATTAGTTGTGATCTACTCACGAGTAGTGCAACTTAAACAAATTGGCAAAGAATCGCAAGTGCGAGCGCTCCATTTTCTGCACTTGGTAGACGCTTTCGGTTAATCGCCGGAGCTGAGCGCCTACTAACTTTCCGCGGTGTCAGGCTGTTGTGCTGCCTTAGGTGCTGCACAACAGTTAGACCCAAACCCAATATAGCCGGCGTGATTGGGTTAAACTTGCATACTGAACTGGTCAGACCACTTAGAACGAATGGCCGGATGGTTTCTGCAAAATCAGCTAGCCTATGCGTCGCTCAGAAACGGAGTTCGAATGAAGGACACCAAACAATCCGCTTATAAACCAGCGAATAGGGCAGTCGGGAAAGCCTTCTGGGTCACAGGAAGACCCGCCATTTTGCAGAAAATATAAAGCACAGCCTCCTATTTAGTCGTGAGAAGCCTTAAAACGCTAAGCATTACGCAAACGATCCGGAAGTAGGGAATCTCGTGAAACTGCAGAAACCCCAAAAGTGTGGGTGGCACAGACCTAAATTTTCGGACTACTTTAGACGATAGTAATTTTAGTGGGTAGCTACACCAAAAAGTGCAGTGCTACTGGAGCAGCACTACGTTATCCAGTAGCATGTGGAGATGGGAGGTTGCATCGGAACCTGAAGGGATTATGAACAAGGAATCGATGCAGATGCCGACTGTTAAGCCACCGTGTTTTTGTTGGATGATGGCCCGCAAAACGACACCTAAAGCAAACATCCGGTATTGTTCCCCTAAGTTCATATCAGCGCCAGGAGATTGCGAGGATCATCACATTTATCTGCTTACTATCACACCCTGGATTTTTGTCGTATTAAAAAAGGACCCAAAAGTTTAATATTCGTATATTTCCAAGGCGCATTCAAATAAAATGGTCAGCCTGTTCTTCTTAATGCGCTGACCCATCAAGGAATGCCACAAAGTTTTTTTGAAATAACACGTTCTTTGTATATTCACAATTTCGGACATGTGAGTGTATACGCGGAGTCATTTTTAGCAAGTATCGTGCGCAACGTCAGATGCACGTCTTCCCACATTTATTCCTCTAGGTTGTGTTTTGGAAGTTGAATTACAAGGGTCAGCTGCTCATCTATATTGTGCACCTGGCCGATTTGATAGTCCCTAATTTTGTATCGGCCTTCTGAATACATCATGGTAGGCACTGGGATTCCGTGGTCAAACTGTTGTCTAAACGGTAACTTTGATATGGCATGAAAGTTAACCATTGGTATTTTCCCAAGGTTTACTCATTAAGACCCAAAACCTCCTGCAGATGGCTGGCGGGTCACCCCCAGAAGTACTCACCAGATTTCATTGTTCAGGAATCGACGTCTACACCGTTCCAGCACAGATTTAACCTTGTACGAAGAACCAAATGAAGCAACTCGCATTCATGGTGGGCCGTGCAGGCCGTTTGCGCATCACCAGTGAGAACTAACTTGTTCATTTCCGAACTATGATTACTCACGCCAGTGGCCGTAGATAAAAATCCGAACGAATATAATTTGAAATGAATTGTGCATGATTGAGCTTTACAAATGGAGGACCAACCCTAAACATCAGGAACAGAATTCGGGTTTATCTATTTTGCTTACAGTTTACCGAAAAACTCAAGCTACGCAGTCTTCAGATTATGAGGAATTTCAGTTTTCTTATCAGCCGATTGGCTGCTAGGTACTAGGACCACAACAGACCAATTCACGTGCCTTCGGTTTCCACATGGTTAACGCTGTGTGCCAGAGTAACCTTAGAAATTAGATAAGAGAAATCAACAACGCAGTCCTGTGGTATAAGGAACAAGGTCATTGAGTGAATTGAAGTTTTCCGACAATCAGCTTCCATCATATTGAATCCATTCAATAACGTGACGCTGAGGAACCCCAATGAGAGAATGTTGTGGTTTATTAACCTTTGATATTTGGTGTATGACTTTCGTCAAGTTTCAAATGATAGTGACGCAAGTGGAAAGTGGCTCTATCAAAGCTGAGCGTCGCATAAATGCAACCCACTTGATGCTGAAGCTCCGCAACTCGCACTTCACACAGCAATAGTGCGAGCATACCGGTATTATTTGGCTGAATGAGTCTGACTTAGTCTGACTAAGTTTCTTGTTGTTCTTTAGGCTTTGGTGGTGCAAGGTTTATCCCAACAAACAGTTTGTGTACTCCGGGCATAGAACGAGGTTGTCGGGTCCGCATCTTTAACCAAGCAATTAAAATCACCTCATTTAAGCTTGCTCGGCGAGAATTCTTCAAAAATATTATCGACCAAATGTTCTCAGCCTGAGATGCGACTATATCATGCATGTGTCCAAACTACTCTGTCGCGTAATTAGTATGATAGTCAGCACAACAGAGTCGTCTGCGGTGCACGGTGTCTATTATGTTACATTAATTAACAAACCCTAATGATAACAGCCTGGAATTTCAATTCTTGTTCATTTGGACTCTTTTTCTTGTTGCGGTCTTTAAATGAGACTAGGTTATTCACGGTTTTGTGTCCTCTATAACAAACTACCCCCACAAGCGATAACGACCTTTCTTAGAAATCTAATGTTTACCAAACCAGAACTTGTGCGAATAAGTAGAAAAAGTGTTGACCGGCAAGACAATCAGGAAAACAGTGTTTGGTGTGAAAATACAACTACCTCCAAATAACTATTTGTTTTTAAGGTAAAAACGCGTGATACCAAACAATGTCTTGGTTACGTTACCCAAAATGCCTAATTGTTTGGGATATATACTCCCAATTGTACACGGAATTGGTTTTGGCAAAATACTCGACCGGATTTGGCTGAACTCCTCGTCATTACTGGTTCGCCATACGTTGCACAGGTGTATTACACTACTCATAAGGTTGGTTACATTCTTCGTCGGTCCAGGAGCGGTTTCGCCCACCACTTTTGAGTTCATCAGGCAGACGATGACCCCAGTCTTCCCCCAACCTTATTTTCTGTCTAAACCTATATAGGACTAAATTCAATGAATGCACTCATTCTTACTGCACTTTGGTTTTCAAACAGATACCTATGAAATGCGGCTGAATACCCCGATCATGGACTTTTTATCAGCTCAATATGTTGCAACATTTTGATTAGTTTGTTACGTCAAAGCAAACACATATTTCGGTATTCCGAATGTCGTATCAACTGAAACATGAGGCAGCATGGTGTGATAAAGAGCATGTGAAGAGCATCATAAACATAAGATTCACTTGGATTTCCTGTGTTACCCAAACAGGTATGCAAGTAAGTGTACTTCACTAATTTCTTACAGATCAGGTTTAGCATAAAGTCGACACAACCTCGGTGAACGCGTCTATTTGATCATCCCGAGGTCAAATGGCAAAACCGTTCGTTGGGTGTCAAACAGTTCTCAGCAACCATGTAAATAGAGTTTAATGCTTGGACAATAACTTTTGGTTGATTCGATTGAAATACGACTGTAACATGACGATGGACCTAGTGAGGATCGTGATGTTGGAGGCGAGCAGTGAGCGAATAGTATCTACAACCCATGATTCAAACATTTTGTCAATCAAATCCTATCCCTCGGATGGTTACCGGTGCCGATGGAGATTGGAATTTTAAGTGTGATGGGTGTCTTGCCTGAACCGAATCGGCATAACTTGAACAAATATAATTTGAAATCTCATTCGGACACCAGCTGCTCCTCAGTACATGGCGGCCGAAAATGATCTGTTTGTCTTTCTGAAGGCTTGGCAAATTAGTTTGATCGCAAAACATCAGAATATACCCTGTCAACTCACTGAATGTTTGGTCACTGCCCAAAAATAGTTGGTTGGTATCCGAAAATTTGATTTTGCTTGTCACTGATACGCAACAATCTCATGGGACATGTGATGTAGATAAGATACTTTAAAAATATCCTAATGACTGACAATGATCTTTGAGTCAATACACCCGGCGGTTTCATGTACAGGCGCACCCATGAGCAGTGAACTAACTCGCGATTTTCCGCGTTATATAAAGATTAGTGATACGAGACATATCAGTTTCACAATTTCTATTATCAACCCTAAAGTAGCTGAAGTAGGTTGCAGCGGGAGGGCTTTATTTGCCGCCTCCGGGATGCCTCACTCATTTTCTGTTGTCGCGTGAAAATGCAAGCAGGGTCTCTGACCCGGGCTTGTTTTAAGGCCCCCATTTTGGAGAATCAAAGGCTTTCGTTGATAATGAGATTGTGTCACTGATATGCTAACGGGTCACAGCTGGATGTTTTGAAGAGTTTGTGTGAGCCAAAGGGACCCTCGTATCACTCCTGCACATTAGTTTACGAAAATCGTATGATTAAGGGTCGTTAATAATGATAACAGTTTCGGAGATTGGTCGCTGGTTTGATCGCTGAGCTGGATAATTTGATTACAAACACTTCATCACCGATCGAGGTGATATCGTCAGTGCTTTGTGAGGGAGCGTAGTGTAGCGTAGCGATGGGTCGTTGTTTGTGCTACCTGAACTAGTAATATTCCCCCTCTATAGATTCAGAGATTGTTGAACGAAAATTGACAGGGGAATCCTGTTTATTCTGATGCACATTCCAGTAAAGTACGATGCAGAAGCATGCAAATCGATCAAACTGGGACTGCAACTTGCAGTGGTATGGTGGTCTATGTACCTCAGATACACACTGAGCTATACTGTGGAGTGTCCGCGCGACACTCCCAGAGTCTCGAATCCCATGTTTGTCAATTCTTGGAGGTATGAAGAACAATGTCTTAGTTCGAATTGTTGTGAGTTGGACCTGTTAATAAAAATGGTAACGTATGTGCCATTCCAGCCAAAAACCGATACCTTGTGGCCGGGCTTCTGAGCATGAGGCTTTGGTGGCGGACCATTATCGTCCTCCTGTCTAGATATGGGTACCCTGGCAGTATCCTAACCCACATACAACCATGAACTGCACATATATGAATAGATATATGCAGAATAGGCCTTCACGTGGTGCCATCAGTGGGGTCACCTTATTCAGTGCATAAAGGGGGCCGATAATCGAAAACAGGCCACTGCTGAAGCCTCTCTCTGTCCATTAGTCCAGCAACTGGGCTAGCAAGAAACATCTGCGCGTCGTCCTCCATTACCATTCTCAAGCATCTAAAAATCAATCTTCGAGCCCGATGCCGTCTGTCTGAACACCCTCAGTGTCTGTACTATGAAGCAAGCAGTTAACGAGCTGCTCTTGCTCTTGCCACACTGGACCCGTTTAGCTCTGTATCAAAAACAAGAATTCAAGATACAAGTCTAATGTTTGAGCTAAAAGCCCGCTCATTCTCCACTGGCTTCCAGCTGCACACCTCTGCCGACCCGGGGGCTGTTATTGCAGGAGGTACAACATTTGGTAACGTCATAAGTCAATAGGCGGAAGGATCCTTGCTTGACTCGATACCCGTCGGTAGTCGTTTCTGGTTGGTTCGTACGGCAACTTCTGTGCAGGAGGCTCACAATGGGAAATTTCATCAACGTCCACTTGTCGTTTCTGCTGACACTTCAAGTGACATTACCTCTGACACCATCAGAGGCAAGTTTTATAACGCCTCCTAATGCCCTGTCGCTAAGAGACAAAAGCTCAGGTAATGTTGTGGTTACCGCACAAGTGGGCAGGCTTGGCAAATCTTGGGTTCATGTCCGGAAGCGCAACGGGTAGTCCCATTGAAGAGTGTGTCCAGCCCCAGAAGCTGCGTTGGTTAGGCTATGTATTGTGCATGCAACCTATCGTTTGCCAAAGAAATAACCGTTTTCCGTGTCCAATTCAGAATGGCGGAAGCAGAGAGAGGGCCGACCCTTAACCCGGCAGAGGGCTGTGAAGGAGATTAGGAAATATTTTGCTGCTGTTGGTGCTACTCGCCTTCCGAGATGAGGACCGCATGATCCTTACTCTGCCCGGCTAGAGGCGCTGCAAAGTATAGCTACTAACAAATCCCAGTGGCAACCTTGTTGTCTTTTTTATGCAGATTGCCTGAATGGGGGTCCGGAGGTGCGTGCACCTTGGAATGCTTGTAGTAAGCTCGCTCTTAATCCCTTCACTGACCACCTTTTCTTCACCATAATTGTTTCAAATAATTCATAGCTGTACGGCAGCCAACTACCACTGTTGAACACTAATGTTATGCTGTTCAGTGAAATGATGAGAAAGCAAGCAAAGCTTGGTTTCCCCTAACCACCTTCTACACTATGTGATGTGCAAACTACGCAGGGTCAAGTCTTCCGTGCCTTTACTGAAATGAAAGTCGTTCTATGATATTTATATTTAAATAGTTGAACGAAATACGCCCCCTCGTCTTGTTTGCAGCGCAGAGGAGAATGTTCCATTAGGAGCGTCTTTGTACTTTAAACTTTAAAATGATTGTAAATACTTCATTGACATCACTGCCTTAAATTGCCGGCTTGCAAAAATCGGGCGAAACCACATTTCTCATTCGGTATGCCCAGGTCAAACACAAGGCAGAAATATCTGTCCCCTTCAATAGCCCCCTTGTTTCTGTGGCCACTTCACTCACCCAGCACGGGTTACGAGCAGACGCCATCAAATGCGCATTCAGTGAGTTTGCAAGATATTTTGATTACTGTTAACAGAAGTTTCTGCAATATGTCTAGTGATTTTTCAGGGACATCAGTTAGTTCGCCCATTCAGGTGTACTGAATCCACGGGTGGTATTGCACCTTACGTTTAGAGCCTTCTTTATGAGGCTTTAAGACCTCGTTGTGATAGAAGCCTTGTCAGCCTGTAAGATAATGAATCTCGTAACGCGGGTACTGGGTTCCGATGATGCAATAATTTCATCCAGCAGATAGGTATGGCCTTTGTGTAAAGGGTTTCGGCATAAAAATATCTTTGAGGTCATTCGTAATGTGAAATGTGTTTATGCAAGTTGACTGTTGCCAATGTCATATTCTGCAGTAGGCAGTGGTACGTTCCATTATAGATGAGACACCGAAGCACCACTGATAAACGCTGATGATGTTGTTCGAATCGTCCTCATGATACAATCCACTTGCCTTTCTACAAGCTATGAACCAATAGCAGTTTGCATGCTGAGGGGTTTTGGATAAACCGATTATATCCTTGTCCATCACCATTAGTTGCCTACACGGAATCTGAGTTCAGTCACGCGAACAGATTACGCCACACATCAGCATTGATGATGATTGATTTTAATTATTTGAAACGCCGTTTCAACAAACGCAATGATGAAACAGCAACTGTACGTACGATCAAAGTCGAACGATCAGTACTTATGTTTCCACGGAAAATATACTTAAGTGTTAGTCCGAAAATCGCTAATTGAATAACGCCTAATTCATGTGGTTGACCCCTCAAGCATAATAGCACTAATCTCAGTCAATATTGTGAATCGGTTTGCTTGCCCCAGCGTGACAATGGGCAGGAAAAATCTGGGACAACAAATAGGTCAGCAAAGAGTAAACACCCATCGTTAACAGAGAGCCGCCCTCTACGTTACGGGGAATGGTTGCAGTAACATCACGTTTGCTTGTACCACTGTTTGCAGTTCGAACGTCGCTTGCAGCTATTTTGTGTATATGAGCCTGATATATTTTACACAATGCCACGAAATAAAACGATAACGAAGTTTACGTTACCTGAAACCTAAATAAAGTAACTTATGAAGCCGCCATCGCACTCGAAGTTAATGTTCTGTCCGAATTGGCATATTCTCGGTGCTAACGGGCTGAGCTTCTGTGAGGTAAATACTCAATCTACGTACAATTTCCCTCCAAAACTATGTTCTTAACGGGATGAACGAATGTCAAACACCAAGGTCGTCTGAAAGGTCACAACCATTTCATTTTTCCAACCATTTTACTGACATAAGTGAGTTTAGGCTTCATGTGAGAAAAGCAATGTTCGTTAGAATTGCCAAAAACAACTCCAAGATGTAAGCTAGTTTAGTGAATTATTCTCTGACTCGTAGAATACAACTGTAGCCTGATACCCAGGGCGTATTATTGCTGGGATCACCTTGTTTTTAAACCACGATGGGATTATCACTAGGACATTTTTACAAACTTGCATTACTTTTAGCTGAAAGAAATTGCCGACTTGGTCAAATTCTTTTAAACTTTTATGCACCTTTGTAGATATCTGAACAACTTTTCTCATGTGGGCGGGAACAGTGATTCCTTTCAAATATGACTCTGTCCTTATTAGTGATCGGAACGAATCCATCATGATACATTGAACGTCCTCGACAATGACAGTCAGTGGTTCCCCTCTCATGAAGGTAACTACTCACACGACCGGCTTCGCCCTTCTTGGGTAGGTAAGCGCAGGTAGGCACAGTCCACGAGTTTCCATTAACCTTATGTTCTATTTGGACCTAAATTTGACTGTTTTCGAAAAGTACTCTCATTTGTAAATCAATTTGACTTTTACATTATTCTCTCGCTAATGATATTCTACAACTGAATGTACTGCACACAGGCCGCCTCATGATTCAGTTGGCACGATATTCGACATATCGCAGTATATTTTCATGAGGGAACCTACTCAAAAGGTTTACACAAGTGGTTTCCATAAGTCATTTACAAATGTCACGTCAAGACTGCTCATTTCTGTTATTCGGTGTATGCCGAGGATTCTCTGATAACCAGTAGCCTGAGGAACGATCCCACAGGCAACACGGTAAGGTGATTGAGAGAAGAACCCCATAGAAACCCGCCAGCCAGCACATCTTGCACTGACTGTAGTCTGTGCATGCAGGCTTCTTACGTGGCACCAGGTTCACGTAAATTAGCCATCATATGAAAGCCCTACTAATGTGACCAGTGAAAAGTAACATTGCACTATCACAAACATATAGATATAAGCACTCAAAAACGAGTGTACGAAATTGGAAACAACAAAATTCCACACCTCTGTTGAATTGTTCTTTTCTTGGGAGCTAGAATCGACCAAGTGGTCGCAAACACACACTTTAACCCTTGTGTGTAGAACAAGAAAAACTGTACTATTTGCTGACTCAACTAATATTATTCGACATCAAATATCTAACAAGATTCGGCGGACTGAGTTGAATTTCTTATCACACTAAATGATTTTGAAAGTGACTGAATTTCTGAAATCGCGTACAAACGGTATTCAGGGGTAATGTGAGTTTGACGGCAATTTATTTAATCAGGCCCTCATGGTGAACCCGAAAACATCAAAAGGGATCGTGGGCTGATTAAGCGCTTCCAGTAACCGAGAATGAAAATAATGCTATGTGCTTAGATCTTGCTCTGTTCTGCAGTGCCCCTGGCAGTCATGCTTCTGGTAGAAAACGAACCATACTTTCGCCGGCAACATGGTAGCCAATCAAAACTGTTCTATTCATGCTGTCCAATCAGGTTGCACCAAAGGTCGTGCTGTCATTTTGATGGTCGAAAACGGTCAACTCCAAGCATTGTTAATCACGAGCATTGGCATTTGAGACGCATGAGACATGCGAGTAGGTTGGGACGACAATCGGAGAGCAATATGGGCGGTTATCTTGATCTGTAAGCATCTTTGGTTTCGCTGTTGTGCTTAAAACCCACCTGACATAATGACATTACTCATGTTTTGCTTTTATTGCTTTTCTAGGGATGCGAGTAACTGGTGAGCTGTCATTGCTTTCCAAACCCTGGCCAATTCATTCTTTTTGCGAAAAATTTCAATACATTATATTTGATACGAACAGTGATGGATCACTCAATAATGCCATTTTAATGAATAAATTATGCAACCTAAATAATTGATGTATTGTCTCTTTGTCGATGGATTTTCACATCTACGATTTGTGTAAAAGCTGAGGTTTACATAAGCAGGTAACCGTTTATGTTTCAAACAGATTATCTCGTCCCGTATTCTGTACGTGTACCGCTGGAGTGATGGAGAGCCTTAATCACCTTATTGGTAGTGTGAGCACATGTATGGGTTATAATATAGTTTAAAGCCTCTAAATGAAACCAAAGAACACATAACTAGCAAAATAAAGGAAGTCCAGAGTTTGATAAAATTCGCTCGGAGTTTAAATGTCCAACTTACAGGTCATTGCATGAGGAACTAGTGAACACCTGTGAATAACTGCTACGGATTCTTTACCGAAGTGTCATCGACGCACTATCCTGTCATTTTGATCGTTAGCCAGTGTGCAGACTACTAGACCGGTTTGTTCGGCTTGGAGCTGGATCTTAATGAGCCTTACTGGCTACTGAAAGTGAGGAAGAAACAGTTGTACTGTGGTACTCGTTTATCCTGCGGAGAGTGGCTTCGTTTACAAAACAAAAATCTTCACCGAGACTCATCTAGCCCAGTATGTGCACTTTCATCCAATGATTTGCTTGGGTTACCCTATCGTATTCAGCGATTTTTGCTAAAGTATTTTGTGACCTTCGATGATACTCTAAAACCCAAATAAAGTAACGCCAGGCCCTCGAATATCCTCCTGGTAACATATCTGGCTAGTTTTGCTCACATTAATTTTGGCAGCCAAATACGTAACGAATCGCTAACGGTTGCAAATGGAATCACATGCAGTAGTTGATTCTGGTTTATGCCTCGAAAAATTTCAAGCAACGCCTATTGCTTCACTCGAATGATCTATTTCATGCAAATAAAAACTTATTTTGTATTCGTTTGTGAGAAACACTTGTTGACTCCCGTCAATTTTCATAGTTTTAAGTTTAAATAACAGTGGAATTTAAAACAAAATTTCGAAAGTTACATCGCTGAAAAAAGCAGCCTTATGAAATCCAAATTACCAAGGAATTCGTCCATCTCATATGAATGGGCATTTTGTATGCTATGCATGCACACAAGTTTTCTAATCAAAATGGCGACCTCAAACAGGAAGATATTTGGGTGAGGTGAGCATCTGAAGGCTTGTGGTGTGACTTTTAAATATACAACCTCCAGAATCGGATGAAGAGTTGAGTAATAAACGAAATTTTTTGAATTGTGCTCTACTGAATTTTCATCCAGGAATTTTTCGAATGCTGGAGAAAATCACAACTAAACAACGGTTTTTAACGTACAAGCAGAGGTGCATTTATTTCAAATAGTCATAAAGCGTACCTGTTAATCACTCGAATTGGAAATATGAACCTGAAAACGTAAAATTATGAAAGATTATTACGACAACATAGCATTGTATCGCATGGCATACACAGACAATTTAGAATTAGCAGCTCTGTGAGCTTACGCTCAACTGCTAAATCTACACTGGCCTAGTTTAGGCAAGTCTGTCATATTTTTTATTCCATTCCTCCATAACAGACTGATTTTATAAGACACTGGTGTTAACTCGATGGTTGGCACGAAGTACAGTATTATACCTAAGTTATTCTTCAATATATTGGTGATGTGTGAACAGAATGTTTTGTATTAGGGATGGCTGCAAACCGAATCGGATCTGCAGACTAGTATAAGGATATAAGGATAGGGTATAAGGATAAGGTATAAGGATAAGTATAAGGTATATAAGGACTAAGTACTAGTATACAGGAATTAGGATTTTCCTTATTTTTGAAAAGCCGTGGATACTCTGTAGGGAACATGCTTGGTGCTACATTCACTTCCTTGGAGGTGATACTAAAATAAGAGAATAAGTTCAGCAGTCAAACACCACGGAGGAAAATTCACAACTTTGGTACCTTTCCGAATCTATTACTGAGGAACATGCTTGGTGCTACATTCACTTCCTTGGAGGTGATACTAAAATAAGAGAATAATTTCAGCGGTCAAACACCACGGAGGAAAATTAACAACTTTGGTACCTTTCCAAATACTATTATTGATATTGTATTGTATACGACTATATCGATATGAAGTCAGCCAATACTAAAGGTGAGAGTTGGATGGACCGATTGACAAGCCCGCTACGTCCACCCTTGTCAAACAACTGATACTACTCATGGTTGCGCTACCCTGACTTAAGCGACCGTTGTTTTACAAGTTACCTGTGCAACAGTAACTCAAGAAAATGTTTTTCAATAATACTGCACAATCTCACACCCACCCGTGAAATGGCACCCAGTTGTTGACAGCCAAGTCCAATCGCCTCGAGATTTCCAAGCTTAGGGTAACCATTCGTTACGGTAATTGAAAGCAGTTCCACCACGTTTCCATTTTAGGTACTCTGCCAGTTAAGCATTCGAAAATATACCATAAACAATCTCTCTCTGTACGCTGTGCCCACCAGGTGCCGCCAAACTGTTCATCTGTCTGCCTGAAAATCCAGCATAAAAAACCGGTTGTTTTTGTCGAATCGGGTTGCATTTAAAGAAAGTTTACTTTGAAATTCGTTAACCTCAGTTGTTGGTATACTTTGTTTCAGAGGCCCAAAATCAAGGTCAGTTGATTTCTCAAATGTGTAAATCCAATAACCGTCAAGATTATCCTATCGCAACGCAAGCATAGGGTGGCACGTGCAACGTACCTTGGAAACTCAAATTTTTTGTCTATTTTAGGTATTTTGTGCCCCTGGAAAAAAGATAACGATCTGCAGACAAGACAGAGAGAGGGAGGCTTTCCCGGGGGTACTTGAACACTGTGATTTGATTAGTTTTTACTGCATATAATGTAACGTAACAATTTGATAACTTTTTCTCCAACATTTTTAAGCTTCTTTGCTAAATTGTCACAGTCAGGCTCAAAAGCAACTCTTTACGCAGAATTCACATCCCAGTCGTCGTATTTCATGCAATGAGTACGTTTTTGCAGCTAGAAAAATTAGAGACTCAGTTTTTTCGCATGTTTGATAACCTTACCTTCTGAATTTAAATATCCCACTATTCCTTTTGGTTTAGCACGTCAATGTAGTAAGTATGACACGTATGGTTCGTGTTTGAACTTAATGACAACTCAGTATAAAATGAGCTTCAGATACTCTCGCCATATTTAATTTTAAATGCGAAAGTGTAAGGCTCACGTTGCTACTCTTGATAAGACACATTTTGTTGCAACCTTTACAGTTAGCAGTGGTCGGTGATACGATTTTCCAAAAGAGCCATCTAAAAGCATTTTTTCTATTTTTTTACCCAAAGACTAATCTGTTTGTTATCATTCACGGTTTAGTCATCTACATAACACGCGTTCTCATCCATTCCTTTTCGCTTTTTCTGGAAACATCAGCATCACCAGATACCTACTAAGTTCACAATGGTGTGCACGAAGCTCCTGCCGAATAACACTCGCAATTAATATATAAAAAGTGTCTTAATGGTACACAGCCTAATATGTTACTAAAATCAGCCAAAAATCCAGTTTATACCCGAAAATTTTTTTCAAAATGAGATGGGCCAAGGCTAAGCTATCAAAACATCACTAAGTGTGAGTGAAGTAACTCTGGTGGAACAGCTGTCCCGTATAACAAAAAACAAAAGAATTACCTCCATCAAGATACCCGCCACATAATAGCCCGCCTGTCGCGAGGTGATATGACAAAAAGCAACTGCCGTATGCCGAGAAATCCACTTCAGGATATTGGCGTTTTTTTTCAAGATTTGTGTTTGCTGACTGTAGGTCAGCACTTGAGGGTCCCTGAGCTTCACGGTTTATCATTCATTCATAACGGCAGAAATACACGGCAGACTATACCATGTAGGCTGGACCACTTCAATTTTTCTGTTAGCTAAATCAAAGAAGTCTACTATTCTGGTAACGAATTGACATCTGAGGCAGATCAACCACAAGGAATTAAACACAAAAAGATAAACATTGTTTGTGTCGGAACAGGGATGGACAGCTGATGAACATTTTGAACTTTGCATTTTGCGAATGAGGTTTTAAGCAACTTAAATATTCTGAGAAATGTGTCTTCAGAGCAGTGCACCTTAATGATGCACCCTTTAAAAGGATTTTCAAATGGGGTGTAGAGAGGTTGTGGGGAAGAATAAAATATTTTTTCCGTTAAAATCCAACTGCCTTTCAAGTCTCCCATAATTTGAATAACAAATTCGGACATCAAAGCGAGTTACTTCTGTACTTTAACAATAGTTGTATTTTTTTACTTAGAGAGAAAGAAAAGATCTAATTAATCATCTGCTTTGGGCTGATGGGATTGTGGTAACACACTCCTGCAGCCCGCTAGATATCCGCGATTCACCTCACCCTGGCCAAAGAACTTCACTACCTAGGGACTTTGATACAGCCGAGCTTCGTATCTGTGCCAGAGTAGTTGTTCTAGGACAACGGAATGATGAGTGAAGCAGAAGCTTTAAAAATGCACGTTCTTCAGCTTTGAACCGACAAGCCTTGAAAAGTCATGGTGTGTTCTGAACTTTACTTGCAAAGTATAACGCGACTATAGACTAGAAAGAAACGAAAAGTAATGGAGAATCAAAAAGGTGACGAATTCAGCGAAATGAGCTTTGGGAGCGTAAGCCAGGGAAATCTGTCTGGATTCTACAAAAAGCTAGATAAAGCACACTGAGGATCCAGATGAGAACACGATAACCACTCATTTGTCAGCATAGATACAACCTAAAAATGACCATTTGAAATCACCTTTTGTAAGGGGACTACACATCAGTTTGATAACTCGACAAGAGAACCTATTGAACCCGCCTTAGGTTAATTAGAAGAGTTCACCGTACATCCCTCATCATCTGTTTTCAACATATCATGGTTGTCTGATGCACGGGAGCTATACCATCAAGCTTGATCAATCATTTTGTTCGTCCAGATCAAACTCCCACTAGTGCAGGTCATAGAATCCAGCTGCTATTTTGGTGTTTGCTAAGCTGAGTCCAAATAGGGATTCGTAAATTTTCAGAGTCAGTGCAAAGCAATCGAGTACTATATGAAGTAGCCCAGCGTTTGCTTTTGCGGGAAAATATCGCCTGACTCTATAAGTCCGAATTTTTCCAAAAGTCGTCAACGTAGCTGACAAGTGTAAGGATTGTATTGGATTTGACTTAATAACTCCATTTCGGTGCGGTCATCCGGCTGTCACTTTTTCTTTTACGAACGCATTTAGTTTGGCCAGATCCCACTTGTTTTTAATGTGCAGAAAATATATTCTTGTAAACTCCATCCCGGACGATCTGGGATGTTCTTAGTTCACCGGCCACTTTTTTGCCGTACGTCATGAATGGTCAGCCAGAAATTGCTTCAGATGAGCCAGGTTTAACGTGGAACCCGAAACTTCCATGTTTTCTACTAGAATCTGGAGTTTGATTGTTTCTATTTGGACTCGGACAGCCAGGATTGTTCAAACTGTGTGACAGAGGAGCGTCACATCTGAAAGATGCCTATTATCTTCAGTAATTGGCTTATACCAACCGGAAACTCCGGGGGACATAATTTGCTACGGTCGCTTCGGGGATACTTTGCAACTAGTTTCCGTCTGCTCTTTGAGTTAGCATCCTTTCACTAAACTGAAAGTTATTTGGTTATTTCACAACGCTTTAACCAGATAACCTTAATCTTTTGTGTATTATTGGTGGTTTAGTATGATTTCTGCAAGTAAAAAGACCATGATCTGTAGATAGTCATGGGACAATGCGACGTGACAAAGTGGCTAGAAAAATTAGGATTATACCAGTAAATTTCAATGTTTCAACAGTAACTCATGTACAAACTCTAGTTGGCTTGCTGCTTCAAAGCAATTCAAAATTTGTGGCTACCAAAATGAAAAAATGAACATTTAGCCTTTTCAGAGAGCATTCCTAATAAACCCGAGATATCAAGCATATCCCGTAACTTATTGGAACCGGAGATCAATGCACAATTGGCTTATACTTTCAGTTAGAAAACGTTGTTGTAAAAATATGGTATACCGCCGGACAAAAGAGGGTCTACCGTGTATCCTGATATGTACAAAACACGCCCTCGCATAGGTTGTAATCCTGATATGTACAAAACACGCCCTCGCAAAGGTCCATGGTCCAAAAACTGGGTGACCTTCGCCAGACTACATGTGTTTAACGGCGCTTTCTGCAGTGTGGTCAAAGGTTACCTTGAGGCTTGCCACTATGGTATGCGATAAACGGTTAGCATCATTGCTTATGGTTTTCAGTCTTCCTTTCTCCCAGCTTTCGGATTTCAGGACCTACTGGGCGATAAACTTCGATAAACCGAGAGTAGTATATTACGCTTCTTTACGAAACACAGAAAAACCGGCATATATCACTAATGTGGTTAAGACTACGCTTTGTTGGTAGTGAGGGGATGTTTGGGATATTTTTGTGGGGACTACATCCTGTGAGGCGAATCTACGGTGAAAAGCCGAGTAGCACTGTACAGTTGTTTCCTCCTTATTGGGAATTGTCAGCAGCGCGCATCTCACGAAACTCTGGAGTGTCTAGAACCTGCGATGTATCGCCAGCATACAGCTGTACAGTGCTTCTCGGCTTTTCAGCATAAATTGGCTTCACTTACAGGACGAAATCTTCACGAAATCCCAAATCATCTCACACTACTAACAATATATAAGTAGCTCAGTGGGAGAATAGATTTCACCCGATGAAGGAAACTTCCATCTGAGAAGTATGTGCTCAAGGAGCCTTGTGACCGCGTAATGTAGACCCCGTGATTGAAGGATGAGCGGCGCTATATCCTGTCTGAGTACAGTGAACCACACTACCGACAAGCCACGCGTGGTCGAACGGTTAAGTGTTAAAACTACTGGTCAGGAGGTCGCGTGTTCCATACTCTTCGGAATTTCATGTGATGCGAGCTGCCGATGATTCCAGTAAGGAAGGAACAGCTGTACACTGCTTCTCCGCTTCACCTACAGGACAAAATCTGCATACAAAAAAGATTAAGCTGCGTTTTAGTCGGTCTTCATTTATACTACATGGTTTTGCGTGGTCAGCTCAAGGAACGGAAACAATCCGACAATATAAACAGTACAAAACGATGACCGCATGGCGAAATTCGCGTCATTCTGCGGGTTTTTTTTACCTTCCATAAGTGTGATTTTCTGGATGCATGTGATCGTTTTCCGCACAGGTTTTTTGTTATCTGTGTTAAACTAATGGATTAAAAAACTGCATATTATATTTTAGTTCCAGCGTCACCGACAAATGTTACGCTGGGTGAAAAATCATTTGGGCACACTCGTCTCTCATGGGAATATACGTCAAGCTGTCCAGTCACGCGGTTTCACATTACAGTAGAAACGAAGAGCAAACCGCTCCAACTTACATCCTCCAAGAAAGAAATATTTTTTCCATCACTTCCAAAGTGCGCCAAGTTTACCGCTGATGTGTTTGGCTCAAATCCTAATGGGAATGGCTTGCGTTCGAAAACTCTCGAAGTGTTCAGTCCCGAGGGTAAGCCGATCAAAACCCATTGTAACTGATTTCGAAATTTTACGTTTGCAGTGGCTTATGTAAAATCTTCCCTGGTTCGTGACATAACATCTGAAATCTTTGGTATTCGGTAAAGGGGAATCAATAGATGAATATCCCTCAAAGAAACCTGTCATAGGTCATCTGTCAGTGAGGTAATCATAGCAACAGCATCAGTTAATTAAACAGAACTACCTCCGTATTGACCTTTAAATTCAATCTTTTTAATAGTTCCCTCCATGTCTATTCAAAAACTTTCTCACATGCATCCCTTAATGGCATGGTCTCGTTCTTGGTCTAAATATAATTGACTGTAAGACATTTGAAACAACTTACCCAATGCGACCATACTTTTTCAGTACAAGAGTTTATGCTGTACGTACAGGTCAACTTTCAGTGCCCCTCTGATCCATAATCATCTCGGCTGGTTTGACCCCATGAATTCCGTGTGTCGATGTTCTGCAAAAATGATGAAAATTGAGAAATTTATCTGTTTATTTATTTATTTTATTATTATATTATCATTATTATTTATTTTCTTTCACTTATTTATCTTTAGGAATGGTTTCCTATAATTTAACGTCTAGTTGTCTTGCCATTCAAACTAGCATCCTTGATTGATCGGTTTCGTATGCATATGAACGGGCATTGTCATTTCATTGCCATTGGTTGCGCTGGTGAAATTTAGTTTGTGTTCCGTGTCGGACGTAACTTTACTCTGAAATCTACATTTAGCGAATTCATCAATGATACACCAAATACAGATTATGATTGGATAAGCAACATGTCCACGAACATGTCCATGCTTCCCAGTGCTCAGATTCAACGGTCTACAAATGACAGGACAAAGTAGTCCAGAAATGATTAAGTCCTGCAAGATAATCCAAAACACTCGATGGCCTATTCAGTTCGTTTGCAAACGTTGGGAATTCCATGCTCACCAACATTTAAGGGATTAAACTGTCGTGTTTGGCGCATGTCGATTGCACAAAACCACAAAATTGAAGCGTGTACAGACACTTCACAACGCTACTAGATAATCTATGCATATATGGCACGTTGTGTATGATGAAGCATCGCTGTCCTGAATTAAACAGATATGGGCCCTTTACTGGTGTTTTTATGCCACTATTCACCCACTCACATCATACGGTCAATTAGGTCTCGCGTGGAACGCAGAAGTCAATAATAACAGTTTTTACGTTACACTATGTGGTCCGTTAAGGCAGACACCATGGAAGAGTCAGGGGCACCTGGATGCGTTTTTAAACTCTGTCCAATAGAATTGTATTCTTCATGGATATCTTCAGTTTCCCAAAGAATACACCACAATTTATTTCGTAAGGCCACTGGATGCTTGAGTTGTGTTGGTCAGATGAACTGACATCTCAATGTGGAATTTCGCTCCTCATATGGATGATGAGATATGCGAATTTGTAATTACATCTTCCTCGGTAGTTTTACTTTGAAGAACAAGAGATGAACTGATTTTGCTGAATCAGAATTTGGTTTTCCGTGTCCTTCTCCACCATTCATTCTGCGACGTCAAATTTCTCTTTTAGAGGTCTTCTAATGTAGCTTGAAACTATTGCAGTAAGCTTCGCTTTGGTGATACTGCAAGCGAGTGAACTGAAGAGTTGAACAATTGGGAAAATAAAAGACAGAGCGGTATTGTTATCAATGCATTCGCACACTGTAGCAAATTGCGAAAGCAGAGGATACTGGCACAGATATCTAGGTTGCTAGGTCTTTCGGTAACTAAGAGGGTCAGAACTTCCAGACATATAGCGCTTGCAAGTTGAGTTCTGGCAACCTCGCGAGAGAGCGTCAACCAACGCTCATTTTTTCTAGTCTGCAGTCCATCAAGCAATCGAACGTTGGCTTGAATGACAGTGATTTAGAAGTCTGAAACAACCCGCAAGTCACGTGGCCCACGATAATCCTCTGCGCAGATAAGTCTGAGATTAATACTGCGATTAATACTCTATGATTTGTGAGTGGCTGAAATTGGCTTCCACTTTAAAACGTTACGGAATGACTATCCCTGAAGAATCGATAAGGTTGAGCAATATTAGCACTTGTAACGCCTTGCCCCAAGCGGTCCAACTATGACGTGGTGGGATTAATTTTCAGGATTCGTTTACCCATTATGCCATACAGTGTACTGACAAGTAACCACTGGTTTGCTTTCGCCGAACAATTCAGCCCTGAGCTCGGATGTGGCGTTATTTTGTTCGTTCCAATGTAACGCTGAAAGCTAGTTTGGCCCTGCATTATGTAGCAGTCGGACGTGCACATGGAGGACCTCAAGGCAATAAATCTTCTCCTTTCAGCCGGCTGACTATGAACAATAAAGTATGATTCACTTCTTAGAAGTGCTTTTTTATCTCAAAGCAACACCACACTCGTTTGCAAATTGCCCAACTCCCATGTGTTTCAAAAGCTACACGACAAATCGAAACCACATTGAAGCTTCAGCAAAGATTAGTGCATCGACATTGTCTAAACATGGGAAACCGTGTGGAACATTGATTGCAGATTTATAGTCAGAGACATACTGATGCTAATTTGTAATTGGTTGCACTTATATTGTATTGGACGACACCAAACCAGACTTGCCCATTACTAATCAGACTTCTCACGGACTCGTGAGGACTAGCCACTCGAGCCGAGATGAATTAGAACGTATTTTGCGCGGTCACTGGCCACCCGCGATACAGTTTGCTTCTTTCTGGTTAACTTCCTGTCGTCCAGTGTATATCAGCACCGTAAACACCTGAATTTGATGAACACCCAGGGTGGACTGGAGCCCATTTTCGAAGCACACTTCATTGCGGCGAGTTTCCGTTTCCGTTTAATTTTAGTCCCTGTTGCTCCAAGCTCAGTTCGCGTTACAACGGTGGCAAACACCTCAAGTATTTCGGTCAGCTGGCGGGACAATCCAGACTGCGATATTGACGGTTATCTGGTGAGGATCTACGCAAAAGACGGATCTTTGGTGACGATGTCCGAAACGACCAATCAGCACGCTAACATCCTGGATGTACCAACGTGTGTTCCGCTAGTGGCCAGCGTTCAAGGACACAATAGGGCTGGCAATGGCTCAGAATCAAGAAGTGCAGAGTTCACAATACAATCGGGTAAAACAAAAAATGTCTACCTTACGTTTAATCTACGTAGAGATTGTTTCTGAATCAAACATCGTCTAAACATAATCTTTCTTGAAAATGAATCATCTCACATCTGGTCAGAACTAATGTATTCTCAGTATTGTTTTTATTCATTTGACTCCTATTATGGGCATCAATCACCTAAAGAGCCAAGCAATGGTTTCGTCGGTAGACAAGCTTCGATCATTACTGCTTTTCATCCAAAGCATCTTTTGAGCACCCTGGTGAGGTTCGTTGTGAAACTAATAGTCTCTGCTGTGTGTGACGTGTGTGACGTGAAAGCCCACATATGTGCTTTGCTCCAGCATCTGATACGAGTAATATCAGTGTGTGAACAAAATAAAGGTTTCTATGGGGGCGGTGGTCACGTCCTGCAGTTGCCAGCTTCAGGAAAGTATCGAAAGTCCCAAAAAATTGCTTGAGGAGAGTGCTCCAAAGAAGGGTTATCCTCAGTAGCGCAGTAGAATAAGCAGGATCAAGATATCTTCGTAAAGAAACTGTTCAGAATTTTGCTGAAACCTCTTAGACAACTCGTGACTGGTTTCGCTCTTCTTAGGTCTTATCAGGTAGGCGCAGTCCCCGATTTTCCGTCAAACTTATATTCTATTTGGACCCAAATTAGACTGATTGCTTCAAATACACTCGTCTATAAATTAATTTGGTGTTCTCGGGAGACTCGAGCGAATCTCTCGTTTGTGATTTTCTTCAACTGAATGTGCTACACACAAGCCGCCTAAATTTTCAGTTGGTATGATCCTCAAGATATCGCAGTATGTTTTCATCCACTGAGACAAATGAGGTTAAATTTTCGAGTTTCATTCCGACCATGTTTGAGCTACTTACAGTGATAAACAGCCTTTCAAAGCAAGAAGCTTTAGTCTTCAACTGCTAACCAGCTGCGTGAGGGTTCAGTTCCCCACGGACCTTTATGAGTTGCAGATCAGTGGTCATCCCTATCGTGGATGGGGAAATTCCACAGTGCCCCTCGACTATTCCGCATAGGTTGACTTCACTTACGGGAAGAACATGCTCCGAAATTCTCACTCCACTAGCAGCAAATAAACAACATAAAATATTTCAGCTGGTACCACCGGCCATTTTTTGGAAAAGGTGAAATAGCAATACCGTTTATCCGGGCGCCACAGTCAGTGGCATTTAAAATCGCAACATCCGGCGGATTTAGGGTAAAGGTGCCCTCCTCTAGAGCGAGCTTCTCCAGATTAGTGGCCTAGAGTAATCAGTTATGATGGATAGACGTCTCCCCCCTCCCCAAAAGAAAAAATGTGAAAGGTCTTTTGGGTGTAAATCACTTTACAGACCACATTCTCCTGTCAACCCGGTCCA
>NW_008751674.1:3205158-3206840 GCF_000715545.1 Opisthorchis viverrini | reverse complement strand
TTATGCTTGGTTTCAAATTGGCCAAAGTGTGCACTTCTTCTCCAGCCTCATCAGAGCCTTTTTTACTGTCTGGTGTTTCCAATTTGCCGAGTCATCCAAGAAAATCAAAAAGATTAATGTCATTTCTGCACACAAAAACATTTCGTCTTCACATATCTTTGCCTATGCTCTAATTTGATGAGCTGGATACCCGAACTGCGCCCGTCTGTATTTCATACTACACAATCACAAGTCTCATTTAAACAAAGTCGCTATTAGGTCATATATTGATGGTTCTCACTCACTAAGAGCTAATGAAAGCAGTTATCAAAATATCTGGTGTACCTTGTCTTACTTGGCGTCGTTCTGATGGGGCAAGCAGACTGTACAAATGATTGACATCTTTCAGTTCCCGCTATTCCAAAGGCCGTTCGAGTGACAAATGCAGTGGAACCTCGCGCTGTGGACGTCATATGGCAATACGAAAGTCTTTGCAATGCTCATATGTTTCGCGTCGACTTGCATACAGAAGACGGACTATCCTTCAGAACACTCGAATCAAGAGGTCGTCGCAGGAGGATCACCGACCTCCCGACTTGTGTCACTATGTATGCAAGTGTGCGTGGACGCAATGAATTTGGCTTCGGTACGCAAAAGGATTCGTTAGACTTCGTCATACAATCAGGTAGCTTTGCAATGCCAACTATCTTTTACTTTACTGCCTAATTTCAAAGTACAGAAGCATCTTCGTTGATCCAACTTAAATTGTTCTGAGCGCAAAGCATTGGCTTCTAAACTGAAGAGCCTTGAGTGTGTGGCCCTAAGTAGTGAAAGTGCCGGCTAATTCTGTAGTGCGGATCATCATAGATTTGGAGCTCATTCGAAGGTGTACGTCCCTGTCATTGCACAGCATACAATTTAGCGCTTCAATGAAGCCACAAATTTTAAAACAATAAGCAACGGTTCTTTAGACGAAATATGAAAGGTCAACCAAGAACCTATAAGTCTGACACCGTCGGCTAAGTCGTCACCCAAGTACCACAAAACTACCTCAGTAACTCAAGTAGTTCACAAAAGAAACGTTTATCATTTATACCTATGCAAAACGACCAGTAGATATAGACGTACTCAATACTTTGGTAACATGAAACGGTAACAACTACCGAGGTTCGTCACATTCGAGCAATTCCGATTCGTCGGCCGCAGAACTTTCGGCACACGCAGAAAGCAGTCACAAATTCTAATTCAACGCTCTCATAGATCACGCTTCTTCACGATTGGTATCTGCCACAGAAGTGCCCATAAGTCTCGGCGAATAAAGAAATTAACCAAAGACATGTTTACTCCGTGATTACAAGGCCAGCGTCGATACGCGAAGGTATTGCAGCGATGTTCAAATAGTATGAATGCCCGATCAACGAGGTTACATAAGCCACATTAAATTAGGTGTGCACAAATAACGCCTCCAAATTCTGCAAATAAGCAAATAAAAAAAACCTGCGAAGATCAAGTTAAAATGAGATGTCAAAGATTTCCAGAGTATTTACTCACCGAAAAATATCATAAAAACATAAAGAGAAATTCACGAAGAAAAAAGACGAAGACGCCTAGAAATGAAACTGAGAATATGGGGACAAACCCTCAAAAAAAATGAAGTCAGATATTAGGACGCAGCTAAACGGGTGAGAGTTTTGTCACACATT
>NW_008751674.1:3195107-3204229 GCF_000715545.1 Opisthorchis viverrini | reverse complement strand
AACCGTATTCCCGATGCTCACGATCCCACGAACCCCACTCTACGCCCCTCTACTCTATTCCATTCTACTCTAGTCCACTCTAGTCTACTCTACTCTACTCCACTCTACTCCACTCTACTCTACTCCACTCTACACTTCTCACGCTAAGGTGCTTGACGATTTGCACCGTCTCGGTCATCAGACGCTGTGGCGTGAGTCACAGTCCCCGCCTCCAAACTTCAACAATTTTCAAATCCAATTGTGTTGCGTGTCTAACACATGTTTCGCCTTTGCCAAGCGTTTACTTCATCCTCGTCGTGTTATTCCGCCTCATCAAACCGCACAACCAGAACTGGTCTCTGTGGTCTCTAGGGGTCAGCCAGCTAGATTTCACCGAATGCATCGATGTCTTTCCTGTGGCGTTTGAGTTCGTTTCTCACAAAACCATTTTGTTCGTCAACCCCGCCCCTCCCTCGGTCTTATCCACAAAACCGTCCACAAACGTTCACGGTTTCTAGCCTTCAGATGCGTGTCTACCGTAGAATCCCCGCGACCAGCGTTGTATACGCAGAGGTGGAGCCTCTTACAGCTGAGACAGGAACCGAGGGCTTGCTTCGGATACCACATCGCGTGCCTTTCATCATAAACTCTAATTCACAAGGTAGTGAGTGAGAAATGGCCACCAATATGCTAGATGATCTTGTCCAGTTCAGCGTGAGATTCTAGGGCGCAGCTAAACGGGTGAGATTTTTGTCACACATTCGATGGAAGCGTACTCCGTGTGAGATTGTCGCACCGAGCGAGTGCTCACATTTTGCTGACCAGTCGCAACTCACGTATTTTGCAAATTGTTCTGCATTTTCCAGTTCCCGGACCCACAAACAACATCCAGGTAGACACTGTCAAGAACGCACCACAAGTGACGGCCAGTTGGTCGTATGAAGGCGCCTGTGACGTCGTCGACTTCAGCGTGAATGTGTACGATGAGAACGGAAGTTCTTTGACGTCCCTGCAAACCGCAACTAGGAGTGTCGAAATCCCTGAACTGCCACAGTGTGTGACCCTGACTGTTGGTGTACAGGGTCGCAACGCAATAGGATTGGGACCAGAAACAAAGGGTTCCGAATTCTCCATACTTGCAGGTAAATCGCGACCGTGAGCTTAGTTGTTGTCCTCGTTTGTCAATTGATTGTTAAACCATCGTTGGGCTTAGGACTGGGCCTGGTTTCTCTTTTGGCCCGTAATGTTTATCTGGTCTCGCTGGCGTCATCGTTTCTTGATCCTTATTTTTTCATTCTTGTGTCCTTTTCCTTTGTCAATTATCCCCCTGTCAGCTAATGCTTTTATTTTACCTACTTTGAAATATACTATTTTTTGTTTTCGTGCCCTTCTTTCTATTTTGATTGATTTTATCGCTTCCTTTCTCTACATTTTTGGGACTTTTTTTGGGTTATTCGTTCAAACCTTTTTTGACTAGCGTTTCATATTTCTTGCCTTTTTCCCTGTCTTTTAAATTCATTTATTTTTTCTGTATTCTACCATTATATTATTTGCGGAGAAATGTGTTTTCATGTGCGATGTATCACTACTCCATATATGCCTTTTTTGGTGCAGGCTATTCCTCACTCTTTTGTTCTGATACACCTTTCTTTATGTTATATCATCCTTTGCCCATGACGCATTTCTGTGTTGTTCTTTGCCCCTTGTAAGACCCCCTTGAGCATGATGTCACGGCGGGCCTCTGTGGAATCATTTCGGAATGCAAGAATGATCGCTTAACTTCCCTGCACATGTATGCACTCTGATTGTGTCCCAGTTTGAAAAGCTTTCATGTAATCGGAAAAATTTCTGGATAACATGATATTGCATGTCGCTCTACAGTGTGTCATATTTGGCCAAGCCGAAATTTTTTTGGCAAATTTACCAAACAGACCACAATGCAACTACACTCATTTGCATATCAATTGGTTCTTCATGAGAAACTCACTTGAAACCCAGTTCAAACGCCTGTTTGTGATGTTCTCAAGCGCCTCATGGGTGGGTCCAAGAAGGGTTAAACGTTCTTCGGGTGTCGAATATTTGTCGGGAATCTTATGAGTAATGTTTTCGTGCCCTTCTTTCTATTTTGATTGATTTTATCGCTTCCTTTCTCTACATTTTTGGGACTTTTTTTGGGTTATTCGTTCAAACCTTTTTTGACTAGCGTTTCATATTTCTTGCCTTTTTCCCTGTCTTTTAAATTCATTTATTTTTTCTGTATTCTACCATTATATTATTTGCGGAGAAATGTGTTTTCATGTGCGATGTATCACTACTCCATATATGCCTTTTTTGGTGCAGGCTATTCCTCACTCTTTTGTTCTGATACACCTTTCTTTATGTTATATCATCCTTTGCCCATGACGCATTTCTGTGTTGTTCTTTGCCCCTTGTAAGACCCCCTTGAGCATGATGTCACGGCGGGCCTCTGTGGAATCATTTCGGAATGCAAGAATGATCGCTTAACTTCCCTGCACATGTATGCACTCTGATTGTGTCCCAGTTTGAAAAGCTTTCATGTAATCGGAAAAATTTCTGGATAACATGATATTGCATGTCGCTCTACAGTGTGTCATATTTGGCCAAGCCGAAATTTTTTTGGCAAATTTACCAAACAGACCACAATGCAACTACACTCATTTGCATATCAATTGGTTCTTCATGAGAAACTCACTTGAAACCCAGTTCAAACGCCTGTTTGTGATGTTCTCAAGCGCACGCCTCATGGGTCCAAGAAGGGTTAAACGTTCTTCGGGTGTCGAATATTTGTCGGGAATCTTATGAGTAATGTAATAGGACCCCGAGGCAGTGTATTCCGTCCACACAACTTCTCCCGTGTCTGCCTTGCGAGAGCAGTCATTCCTCAACTGACCGAAACCCACACTCTTAATCAAGATTCTACCCGAAATGCCAGCGGTTAGTCCACGGAGGAGGATGTGTGTCATAATCTTCCACAGTGTATGTAAAAAACAAACCCTGGATATATTTTACTAAGGTTTTTCCTCTCACACGATTTTCAATCTTCCTCTCGTCACTTATTTTGGTTTACTGTGGCTTTTAGCTGCTTTTGGCTGCACGCAGACCATTCATGTATTTCGTCAGTTTTTGTTGGGACATACAGGCAACATAGTTTAACTCGGAACCTCTTGCCCTTTTTGGTCATGTAAAAAACTATGCATTCTCACGCAATTTCATACAGCTTGTCAAGTTTTTTCATCAGTTTGTTCTACTTCTAGCAGCATAAATTCTTGAAATTACGATCCATAGATACTTTCAGACCAGCAAAAATGCTTTGTAACAACGGCTAGCCGAGTGTGGTGGAGAATCTTGACTTCGTTTGGCTTGCCATTTATCGCTTTTTGCAGACCTTCAAAATGATTTTCTTGAAGCCCCCGAGTTGCTTTTAAGCTTTTAGGTTAGTTCGATTGTAGAGCGTTTTTCAGAAACAGCAAGGTAACCTGAAACAAGGTTATTATCGATTACCTATTGTGACCGGAACATTCGTGGTTGTAGCCTCGCCTTAGTTATATCCACAACAGCTTTGTGTCTGTTTCCGAGCCTAGTGACTTTTGGTTGTTTTTGGAGCCTGATTATCTGCCATTCAGTTATCCACATTTCCAAGGACTTCAGTTTTCTCGGTCTAGCGAGAATAAACTCCTCGTGCTGCGGGCGCGGCAAATTTTGTCAATCAGAACCCCAAGTTAGTACACATAAAAGGGGGATCTCTATTGAATAAGTATTCTTGCTCTCCTTTTACTACCAGCATATTACGAAACTCTCTTTGCTGCATAATAACGTATGTATCCACTTCCTCAATGAGCCCACGGAGCAGGATATTTCCGCCCGCTTTAAACTTAAGGATTAAATCCTTCAACGGTAAGGAGGAGTCGCGTACAGCATACAGTAGGGATGTTGACCGTAGATTTTTCATCAGAGTGTGGTACTCTGAGAGCGCAGACGCCGATAAACATAGCGATCTTTCTACTGGACGTCCGGACTCGGATGGCCATCATTCCAGATCCGATGCATTCCGGTTGGTTTGGTATTGACCGATTCATGTGATTTACTGTTGTTAACCTGACACCATATTCACATCGGCCTTCTGGTGTTATTCCCCCACAACATGATATAACCAGAGTCAAGCTTCGATAGATTTCCTGGAAAATACTGCTCGGTCTCATCAAAATTAGTGAAGTCTATCCTGTGATGTTTGGATTTTCTTGTGGGCAGATCAGTTCGCTTTTCATACGCGTCACTTCCCTCCTCGTGTCAGATTTTCCTGACATTGTTGGTTTTAAATCATGAATTTGTTTTCTTTTCCTTACACTAAGCGACTGAAGATAGGAGCGTACATTTAAGACTGAATAGCATACGATGGGGTGTAGCTAGCTGAGGCAGCGTTAAGGTATGAAATCTATTTCCTAATGCTACTACCACTTTTAGCGACACAAGACGTATGGTTTTTAATCATATGTCAATCATATTGGACCACTTAATGACGACGCCGGCTCATGTTTCGGTGGAAGGAGTGTAAAGTTCTCAGAGTCGATTCTTGAGAGAGAACAGTATCTCTGCTTTCATGAATTTGAAGATGCTGGTCGACAAGGGTGAACAGCTCACCTTTCCCAGACAACTGGGAGAGCAGAAAGGACTAATTCACCCAAAATCAGCCCTATATTACTGTTTTTCGTACCACAAGGAGTCCCTGCTCTTCTTCTGACATCACTCCGCTTGTCAGAACCTACGAAACTGAATTCTATTTAGTGTAGCATGCATGATTAATTGCAACAGGGAATCAAGACTGCCACGACTAGCGGATTAAGTAGGGTTGGGAGATCTGGGCCGAAATACAAATGGATCTCCGAACAAGTAGAAAGGCGTACATATAAACAGACTGAACGATTATTGTTTGATATGGTGCACCCAGGCTGGCAGATAAGCGGACACACATATGTAGACATGCAGACAGATAGACGGATAGACAGATAGATAGATAGATAGATAGATAGATAGATAGATAGATAGATAGATAGATAGATAGATAGATAGATAGATAGATAGATAGATAGATAGATAGATAGATAGATAGATAGATAGATAGATAGATAGATAGATAGATAGATAGATAGATAGATAGATAGATAGATAGATAGATAGATAGATAGATAGATAGATAGATAGATAGATAGATAGATAGATAGATAGATAGATAGATAGATAGATAGATAGATAGATAGATAGATAGATAGATAGATAGATAGATAGATAGATAGATAGATAGATAGATAGATAGATAGATAGATAGATAGATAGATAGATAGATAGATAGATAGATAGATAGATAGATAGATAGATAGATAGATAGATAGATAGATAGATAGATAGATAGATAGATAGATAGATAGATAGATAGATAGATAGATAGATAGATAGATAGATAGATAGATAGATAGATAGATAGATAGATAGATAGATAGATAGATAGATAGATAGATAGATAGATAGATAGATAGATAGATAGATAGATAGATAGATAGATAGATAGATAGATAGATAGATAGATAGATAGATAGATAGATAGATAGATAGATAGATAGATAGATAGATAGATAGATAGATAGATAGATAGATAGATAGATAGATAGATAGATAGATAGATAGATAGATAGATAGATAGATAGATAGATAGATAGATAGATAGATAGATAGATAGATAGATAGATAGATAGATAGATAGATAGATAGATAGATAGATAGATAGATAGATAGATAGATAGATAGATAGATAGATAGATAGATAGATAGATAGATAGATAGATAGATAGATAGATAGATAGATAGATAGATAGATAGATAGATAGATAGATAGATAGATAGATAGATAGATAGATAGATAGATAGATAGATAGATAGATAGATAGATAGATAGATAGATAGATAGATAGATAGATAGATAGATAGATAGATAGATAGATAGATAGATAGATAGATAGATAGATAGATAGATAGATAGATAGATAGATAGATAGATAGATAGATAGATAGATAGATAGATAGATAGATAGATAGATAGATAGATAGATAGATAGATAGATAGATAGATAGATAGATAGATAGATAGATAGATAGATAGATAGATAGATAGTTGGACAGACAGACAGACAGAGAGATGGATAGTTAAATTGGTAGACAGAATGATCGGTAGGTAGATAGGCCGTTAGGCTTATATATGAAACGTAATTTCTGATGCACAAGAAAAATCTTTGGTTTGCTTTATGTTCTGCGACTTAAGGGATGATCATTCTTCCAAGTATATTTAGGTCGAATTGTTAGGAATATCTGCCGCCAGCAGTACTCGATATAATGTCACCATTCATGTCACGCATCATGTTCGGTCGCTTGACGTTTCTCGCAATCCTCGGTAACGACTTTATCCTCATAGATAGATAGATAGATAGATAGATAGATAGATAGATAGATAGATAGATAGATAGATAGATAGATAGATAGATAGATAGATAGATAGATAGATAGATAGATAGATAGATAGATAGATAGATAGGCTGTTAGACTTATATATGGAACGCAGTTTCCGGTGCACAAGAAAAATCTTTGGTTCGCTTTATGTTCTGCGACTTAGGGGATGATCATTCTTCTAAGTCTATTTAGGCCGAATTATCAGAAATATCTGCCACCAGCGGTGCTCAGTATGATGTCATGATTTATGTCACGCATCATGTTTGGTCGCTTGAAGTTTCGCGCAATCCTCGATAATGAATTTACCCGCCACCAGTATGTCATTCTTAGCAAAATCATGCTCTATCGATATCCTGAATCGCATATCTCATAACGGATTTAACTGTCCAGCAGGACTCGTCAAGCCATCATTGTATGTCTTTCTTGGCAAATATTTACCTTTGAGTCAAGGGCTCTACCGTTATTATTAGTGCGAGGGAGTTTCAAGCAAGCCAAGGAGGGCCATCAAGCAAAAAGCATTCTAATTCAGGGACAAAACCATTTATGAATATTGACAACAGTTTTCTTTTGGTCAAGACCTATAACGGCCAGACTATCGCCAGCTTCGCGGCCTTGGTATTCCGGTTTAAGGAACCTTAATTTATTAGTCCAATGAATTTTGTCTACACTTTCTCGATAGTGTGGGATAGAAAGTAGAGGGTAATCTGGTTGGTATAGATAGAGTAAGTTTATTTATTTCGGCTTAAGCGCTGTATTCTTCGTCGGCCCCAATCCACCGGTGACAGAATGCCACCAGACGTTAGCCCGACCAGTATGAATCGTTTCTCTCAACGCCTGTTGGTTGAACCCCTCTATTCCACCAGCACTATGGAGCCTCGTCACATCTGAACCCGCAGACGCTGTTGAGCAAATCTAAGACCGAAATGAAAATCTTCGACATTATCCAATTCTATTCGGCGTCGGTTATTAAGCTTCTAAATCCTCATCAGAGATATAACTGTTTTTCACGGTTTTCGTGACAATTTCAAGGCGGTTTATTCATGCACCCCGTTAGTTAAGAAATTCTTATGGTTAGGATCCCTCGTTTTAACGATAGCGGGGACGCTTATTACGTGAATGAAAATAATGGTTAATAACAAGTTGCCTCTGCAAAATTACGCAATAAATATAGTCCAACTGCCATCCCCCAAAATTCACGTGCAACTGCAAGGTAATTCAGTGATCTGTAGTTAACTGGTTGGCTGTCTTGAGAACGGAATAGCTTGAACGGATTAATAGGTTAAACCCTGAACAGTCACTTTCAGAATTCAATCCCGAGGAATGTAGTCAATCCACGAAGAGTATACGTCCTTAAGAGCAAGATCGGCGACACCTCACACAAATAAAAATGCTACCCAAAATGTTCTCAAACTTGGCGCCATCCTACAGAAAGTCTTGCCGCACAGTCGGCAACGGTAAGTCACCCAAAGAATGATCAAAATTAGTAACCAACGAGATGTTCTTTGGCTGTACTAACTGGCATACTTTGCAAAACCCTCGCGCGATTTCTAGCTCCTGGACTCATACAAAACATCCAGGTGGACACCCTGGAAAATGCTCCACAAGTGACTGCAAAATGGTCGTATGAAGGAGCCTGTGACGTCATCGATTTCAACGTGAATGTGTACGATGTGAACGGAAATTCTTTAAAGTCCATGCAGACCACAACCAATATCATCGAAATCTCTGAAATGTCTCAGTGTGTGGACTTGATTGTTGGTGTACAGGGACGCAATGCACATGGATTTGGACCAGAATCAAAGGGTTCCAGATTCTTCATACTTGCAGGTAAATCACTGTTTCTTGCACACATTTCCATCAATTATAATTCCCACCTTTGTTTTACTCGCGTTTTACTCGAGATATTTCGGTTAGCTTGAGTCTTGTCCATCTAAGCCGAGCTACAATCTCGGTTGAATTCGGTTGAATTTGGTTGTCAGTTATTGTAGGCATATTGATCTCTAACCAGTCATCCAAAGTTCGATTTGAGGACCTGTTCCCTCACAACTACTTCAGAACCGCAGTTCACCACCGGCGATCACACTGGCATTCTCGTTATCCATCTTGAGTTTTCATCATGTACCATGACGCAATGTTTGTTTCCGACTGCCAGCAGTGGCATGGATACCACTAACAAACCACCTGCTCGTTCCGAAATAAAACACCTGTTGCCTCACCTACATTAGTCAAACTGTAACCGGTCCATCTTATGGTACGCATTACTCAGTGTAGTTTGCTCCAATTAGAATAACCATTAACTATTGCAGTCCGGCTCATGGATGGTCTTACGCTAAGTGACCTTTCGATGAGGATGCAGAGTGTGTTTATCCGGACAACTCAGAATTCCTCAACTGAGTATAGTATTACTTTGTATGGACCCAAACACACACTCACCGTCATAATTGCCGGCACATCACTAAAGGTAACGTTTATCTGGTTACAAATCGCCGTGAGTGAGCATCATTGTACAGTGGTGTGACAATTTACCGGCCCCTGTAATCTCAATTGGGAGTGTGTATATGACACTTGCAGTATCCTACAAACTGGATTTCGAGGTGTGAGTATGTCCGATACTTGGTCCTCTGGCT
>NW_008751674.1:3175103-3194634 GCF_000715545.1 Opisthorchis viverrini | reverse complement strand
ACGGGTCGTTTTGCCGCACAGTCGGCAAAGGATCATCAAAGTTGTTAAACAACGAGGTATTCGTCGCAGCACTAATTAACGTACTTTGCAAAACTCTCGCGCAATTTCTAGCTCCAGGACTCATACAAAACATCCAGGTGGACACCCTGGAAAATGCTCCACAAGTGACTGCAAAATGGTCGTATGAAGGAGCCTGTGACGTCATCGATTTCAACGTGAATGTGTACGATGTGAACGGAAATTCTTTAAAGTCCATGCAGACCACAACCAATATCATCGAAATCTCTGAAATGTCTCAGTGTGTGGACTTGATTGTTGGTGTGCAGGGACGCAATGCATATGGATTTGGACCAGAATCAAAGGGTTCCAGATTCTTCATACTTGCAGGTAAATCACTGTTTCTTGCACACATTTCCATCAATTATAATTCCCACCTTTGTTTTACTCGCGTTTTACTCGAGATATTTCGGTTAGCTTGAGTCTTGTCCATCTAAGCCGAGCTACAATCTCGGTTGAATTCGGTTGAATTTGGTTGTCAGTTATTGCATACATATTGATCTCTAACCAGTCATCCAAAGTTCGATTTGAGGACCTGTTCCCTCACAACTACTTCAGAACCGCAGTTCACCGCGATCACACTTTGGTTGTCAGTTATTGTAGGCATATTGATCTCTAACCAGTCATCCAAAGTTCGATTTGAGGACCTGTTCCCTCACAACTACTTCAGAACCGCAGTTCACCACCGGCGATCACACTGGCATTCTCGTTATCCATCTTGAGTTTTCATCATGTACCATGACGCAATGTTTGTTTCCGACTGCCAGCAGTGGCATGGATACCACTAACAAACCACCTGCTCGTTCCGAAATAAAACACCTGTTGCCTCACCTACATTAGTCAAACTGTAACCGGTCCATCTTATGGTACGCATTACTCAGTGTAGTTTGCTCCAATTAGAATAACCATTAACTATTGCAGTCCGGCTCATGGATGGTCTTACGCTAAGTGACCTTTCGATGAGGATGCAGAGTGGGTCTGTTTATCCGGACAACTCAGAATTCCTCAACTGAGTATAGTATTACTTTGTATGGACCCAAACACACACTCACCGTCATAATTGCCGGCACATCACTAAAGGTAACGTTTATCTGGTTACAAATCGCCGTGAGTGAGCATCATTGTACAGTGGTGTGACAATTTACCGGCCCCTATAATCTCAATTGGGAGTGTGTATATGACACTTGCAGTATCCTACAAACTGGATTTCGAGGTGTGAGTATGTCCGATACTTGGTCCTCTGGCTTAGTTTTTCGTCAGCGCGCTCGTTAAAACAGATGAGCTGTTCTAACGCTTCTGGCCAATCGTCAATGTTTTGAGGTTCGGTTTTCGAGCTACATTCTTTATTTTGCGCATTTACAACCCCCTGAGAAGTTTCGCGCACTCAGATATTATCCATGTCCGCAATCGGAAATACTCCAGTGCACCAGGGTTTTGCGTAATACAATCGACTTGTTTATTCATGAAACAAACCAATGGTTCTAAAGCGGGCCACTGTTAGAGACCCTTGCTTTCAACGTTTCTGTTCTGCCCACTCCACCGCACTCCATGACTAGTGTACGAAAGAAGAAAACCCACCTGTTAGGACTTAAGTTTTAATTCGTCTGAAATGAGTATGGGTCGCATCATCTGTGCGTCATTTGTCGCCGACAGCCTCATGCATATTCAAATCATTCTTTAAACATCGACGTCCGTTTGACCTGAATGCCGCTGTGTTCGCACACTGATGCCACCGGGCCAACATGCTGTTCATTCTTGCATGCCGCATTTGTCCCAAAATGATGTACACTGCGAATCCTAAACCATCAATGCTAATCTCTCATCTGAAAACTCTAGTATAAACCAAGTGAGATCACATCATCTGAATTTTAACACACACAGAATCTTACTTGTGTAGGCTGGACATCTTGGAAATTTCCACGGTTTTACTTAGAGCAGTTCCGATTGAGTCATTCTATATTTTCGATTCAGCACCGGGAGCACCCGACTGGATCGATGTGACATTGGAATCGGGTGTGACGGTTTTATGGGGTCAAAACAGTTCATGCCTTGTGGACCGCTTTGGTATAACGGTGTACAATTCGACCGCGGCGATTTATACCATCACTGTGGATGGGAACGAATTTGAAGTGCGTCTTTCGAAACTTCCAAAGAACATGTCACTGCTCATTGGTGTTCGTGGACACAACTCATTCGGCCAGGGTCCCGAAATGAACAGTACCGTTTTCATCATACCAAAAGGTGGGTTAACTTGAGATTTTCGACCAAGGTAAGAAGAACACCCGGAATAAAGGACATTTTGCTTCAGTAATATTTCGTGGGACTGTTTCAAAACGGTTCTTCAAATAGGCACAATCGTGTAAATCCTTAAGCCTTGGAGCTTTTTACTGAATATGGTTGCATTTTACAATACAAGACATCCAATTTATCCATCTTTACATAAAATGTCTGAGCATTGTGACTTGTATCTCGAATCGCTTTAGCTGTTGCCGCTCGAAATGGTCCAACTCACTTTAAAGGGGTTAAAACAGGTACTTTAGAAAATGAACGAGAGTTATATGCTTTAAGGCTGTAGCCGTGGTGAGAAGACACGATAGAGAGGTAAGCCGATTGGCGAATATGTGCATTACGAAGCGTATGAGGGAAGCGATCAAAGTTCAGTCTTATGACATCATAGGCTCCCTTCACCGTGGAGAACGGACGGATAGGTCTGTTCAAAAAATGAGTATAAACACAGTACTCAGTATTTAAATAAGCATTTGGAGACTGTGACGTTGTCTTAAAAGGAACGCCACCACGTCACCCTGGTAACAATCCCCTGCAGAAAGACTAATCAGTGGTGGAAATACATTTGTTTGTGGATGCTACTGAAACGGATTTCAGTAGCTACATTCGATGAAAACAAAAATTTGAAGGTTTCCTGAGCGTGCACATCTACGTTTTCATAGTAGCGTGTTTAAAACCTTTTGACTAAACTTTTCTACAGAACCATGCTTTGAATATCTTTGTGAGCATATTGCCATGAATTATGTGTGCATATACTTTAGCATTCAAGTCGCGCGATGTTTTACAAATTTGTCGGTTGTTGTCAAAGTTGCACCGGTGCTGGAGTCGTTTGAGCAACTTAACCTAGGATTTCCAAAATACACACAGAACTTTCTTTGGCTGGATCGGTCCAAAATCGTGAGACCTTCCTGGACCAACAGCCAGGATTTGTTGTTGAGCCATGTCGTCATGACCTGACGTATGAATGTTCACACAGGTTTGCAGAGAAAATGCAGTCCAGGGACGAGGTTGTGCCCACCATTCTGTATGGATGCAATACGCAGAACGGTGGGCCAGAGGGCATTTAAAGCTGTCCGCCGCCAGACAGTCAGAGTGTGCTGCAAAGTTATTATAATACTGGAAAGTTAGTGTTTTGTTTCCTTGAGTCGACGCTCATGTACGTCTTGGAAATGATAATGACTTAGTTGATTGCATTGGAAATCTGTAGTACTACCAAAATGATCGTTGCTACAAACTAACGTCCCTGATCTGTAAACCACGGTCCAACTAAATCGATTTCCGGTAGACTGCTCCCTCGGCTCCACCAAATATGGATGTCAGCAGTGAGCTTCATTTCCAAAATCTGCACCGCATAACACCAGAACTCTCATTTCAAGGTTGCAACGATAAGTTACGATTTACATCTCTGCAGGACACTTGATCCTCTCTGACTGCATCTAGCGTAGCATGCCTCAGATAGGACATTTGGAAGATCTGTGGCTAATCTGTATAATAATATAACGACGCATATTTTTAATTGTAGATCCAACGGCTCCGATTCACCTGCCCGTGTCCTTACCTAAAATCATTTCACAAGAGTCTGCCGTGGTGACCACACTTGTCCCAAAAACAGCCACAAGCAAACAACGTGGTATGAATGAAGACCGCTCCCTTGCTCAGAATCAAGCGCCGGAGTTTCTCAGTGACATGCCGGAGGAGATCAGTTCTTGCGATTCGGTGGCAACTGGTGATTGCATACAGTCCGAATATCAGTCTGATCAGCAGGTGGTCAGTCAGGTAGACCACACCATTTCAGGTAGGGCAGATCCAGAAAAGATATCTAATTACGACCGCAGTTTGTATTATTACATGAAATAGCTGACAGAATAATCTCATTTTGTCCTTGGTAGCACAGAAGTAGTACTAGTTGGAAGTCTTTTGGATAACGCATCTTTGCGCTTAAAACGGAATTGGAGAATGAAAGAACCGTAAGTGTTAGAGACCTTCCCTTCATTATCGAGGCTCCTTCGCACCTCAGTTATGATATGTGTTTGAAACGTTTGCGCGGCTTTTTTCGTTATTTCGCAACACAATTTACACAGGTAGGGGATAATGTCCGAGGTACGGCGAATCTCGATGTTAGGCCGAAAACTTGAAAAATAATGTATCCGCTAGTTTCAGTTTACGGCATCTCCATAAAGCTAATATTAGTTTTCCGGTAAAAATGCAGAAAATGGCTAATGACCATTAGTCCCGTCCCCCTCCCACCCTAAACTCTGCTTTACCGTTTGATAGTTTGTAAGAATATGTACAGCTAGTTTCGCAGGTTTGGATTTTTTGGAAATCGCATGGATCTACTCTACCTCGTCTGTCAGTTGGTATGTACCCCCACATGGCCCAAGATGAATTGTCAGTTGCCGTACACATCAAATGTTGAACTGTGCAGATGACCATTAAAATCAAGCAACTGTCACGTTGAAAACGGCAAATATTTGCGAAATCAGATTGATTACAACCGATTGTGGGGTTCCGAGGAGCTTTGGGCAGCCATGTAAGTAGTTCGTTCCGACTGACGGAGAGTTTTCTCTCAAAACTGGCCTCTGCTGACCACCAATGAAAGGGACAGTGCCTTCGCTGCGGAGGTATTTATTGGAAAACACCAACCCAACAATTACAGCCTATTGGACAGGGAAGCAATGCTCCCATACGCATCTTGTTTATAAAAACTGAATGTCCGTCTTCTCAAACGCGTCTTCCTGAAATTTCCTGGATATTCATTGACTATCACTCAAATGTAAACGAATGCTTCAAAGCAATTCCACAAAATCCGTAATAAATTTTACTTTTCAATAGATACGAAATGGATTTGGGGAAAAATATACTACTCGAATGTGAAAGGAAGAAGTCGTTGGCTGTGGAGTTATTTATTTAGAAATGTCAACTGACCGGTTACAGACCATTGAACAGGGAAGCAAAACTCTAATCTGCATCTTAGTTACAAAAAATGGACACCGATCTTCTATCGAACGAGTCTTCTTGAACTTTCCTGG
This sequence comes from Opisthorchis viverrini, assembly GCF_000715545.1. NCBI lineage: Eukaryota > Metazoa > Platyhelminthes > Trematoda > Opisthorchiida > Opisthorchiidae > Opisthorchis > Opisthorchis viverrini. The sequence goes on along the minus strand of NW_008751674.1, from coordinate 3,189,262 downwards.
AGATTCATTGACTCCACTCATTCGTCGGTCAATTCCGAGCAAATGTTACACAGTGGCTCCACGAATTCTGCAACAGATCTCCCTTTTTCAATGGACGCAAAGCGAAATTCTACGAACAGCACATACTACTCGCGTGCCTCCCCACCAGTAGTATCACCGTTGCATCGGTAGTATCCGCCCTTACACCGATGGCTAAATCAGCTGTTATAAGAAATTTTTAAGACGAGCAGCGTAGTGAGATAAGATGCTATTATCCAACGTTTCGGTTGCTCCTGACAACTTTTTTCAGTGATTTCCACCAATTATAATGTGTGTTGTGGAAATTCTGCGAAACAGTTGACCACAGCAATCGGATTATAGCCTACTATTCATCTACGTTTTGTTACGCTTATAAAGTTTTCCGCTTGGCGCTCAATTCTTCCAAAAATATTTTAACCGAATTTAATCCAAAGCTTTCAAAAGATTCAACAGATACGCCTTAACCCGCATGCAATGCAGGCAGTTGGGCTGCAGCCAGATGAAGTTTTTAAATTTGATTTCAGGCACTATGAAATAATTTGACAGGTGGTGGAATGGTTGTTTACGGGTAACAGCTCCAGAAGCTGTAAATACTTCAAAGTAAGAAGGATATGGAATAACATCACGGATCCTATTGAAAAACGCTATCCAGTGCATAAAACGTTGCAGAATTTACCAGTACAGTGCAGTGTTTCTGAAATTTTTTACTCAGGTTTTTCCTTCTAGATCTTTCGAGCTAAACGAGCGATGTCCAGTAATGGTTAAAGGATTGAGTGAACATGTCACACGCAATTGGAAAGCGTATCGTGTCCGAGAGAATCCCCTTGGAAAAGAACTCTGCTTGTTCGCCGTACAGTGTTGCTTCTAAGCAGGGAAAATTCCCTGGTATACAGTGTTTTCTGTTTGACGTGGGCACTTGTTTTGTTTAATTCGATATCGCGCAACTACGCAAGTGACAACCATATATAGGGTATAGTTTATCAGAAACTAAAACAAGTGGTTTGGATATATTTTTTCACCCTTAAAGATCGTGATTAAACATTAAAAATAGATTAGATCATCCATATTACCAGTCGCCCATCATCTGGAGTTGTTTAAAAGAATGTCGAAATTCTCCGAGTGAATCAAGAAGAGGCAAAAAATATGAGTAAAGCATGAAGTGATATAAATGAGAGGATGAAATGCGCAACACAGAGTGAGGTCTTGCACACCTGAAAAATCTAAAGTGCAATGTATATGACACGATGTTAAAAAGACTATCATTCCATACACACCGCACGGCTCAGCCAAAATGAACCCCTGTTCTAAGTTGTAGTTATATGGTTGGTGTTTCTACTTGATTTGCTTGGCCTGTATCCGATGAAATGTAGTTGACGTCAGTCACTGCGTGGATTGGCCAACGGGATGGAGGTTATTGTTCCTAAGATATCCTAAGGTTTGTGGTGTAACTCGACAGTAAATGTATTGGTTCACACTACAGTTGTGAAATATATCTAATCCCTTCGAGCTTCATATCCACCGACTAAACGACACCAAAGTCCGACCCATTGAGGAACTCACACATGTGTTAATCTGTATGGCAGAGCATCAATAAATCACCTCTGAGTGTAAAGTGCATAATTCAGTCCAGGACCCACCGCACTCAATCATTCACTTGCTAGGTCATCCGTCGGCAAGATAGTTTTTCCTCCCCACGATTCTTGTCTGTTCAGCTGTATGATATGTACTTATAATTCGCATTTGAAAGCCAAATGTCTAATCAGGATGTTGATGTCTTTTGCGAACAGGGAACACCGCTAAGGGCATTTTCCGATAAGCAATTGATTTCGACCGCTTCCTCATGCAAATGGCTACCAGCTAAATCCAGAGTGAACAATATAACAACCTTGTTCTTTGAGCCCAAACACAAATAGTGAAATGTACGTTTGTCCGAAACTCTTGCGATTGCTTTTCCATCTGATTTCACTGTTCTTATATTCCAGGTTTGGACAGACACCTAACCGTTCTTCGCAAATCATCACCCCCTGAAATTAGTCAATAGAGCATTCACTATGAACACCGGAAGTAGACGGTTTTGCACGGACGTGCGTAGGTTCGGACATCTTATCTTAAGAATATCTTTTGAAAAAATATATCAGGCGTTTCAAAAAGTCGCGTGCAGGACAGACACACTCCTAATCTTGACTTTTTGGCCTTGATTGATATCTAAATTGTCTAATAAAATTCATGTTACTGAAAAAAACCGCTTAAAATGTTGAAACGATGTTTCTTCCTTCCACCTACCAGACGGACCTGTTGAACCTCCAAGCAGTGTGACTCTACACCTGAGTAGTAGCAAAGCATTGGTGACAGTGAATTGGACACATGAAACTGCAGACGAATTCACGGTAACCTTCTATAGTGGAGTTCATGCAACGAAGGAAGAACGTACGCAATCAAATAGTATGACGTTTACCAATCTACCTCAAGACTTGCCTCTCCGTGTTGGTGTTGTGGCACATGAGGGTGAGAGGAAAAGTGCAGAGGCTACCAGTGCAGAATTCTACTTACCATCATGTAAGAATTTATTAATTTTTGTATTTTTTAGAGACGTTTTCATGCAACTACTCCACAGCCTTCTTCAAGCTATCGGTATGTGGTGGAGCACAGGCAACTGGAGTTCTAAAGGCAGATTAAAATATATCGACCACATAATGTTGACGTCCAGCTCTAAAGAGAATGGCCATTAGGGCAACAGACCAATGCCTTTAGCTTGAAAGCTCAACCAAAATGTAACAATATTTGGCGAGAAATGTAAGTGCAGTGCCTTTTTTAAAGGACAAGTCACCTGGCATATTCCAGTCCCAACAGGGAGAAACACTGCATTTGTCGGATCCTTAACCATTGGTCTACTTGGTGTGTTATACTCTGCGAGTGCCGCACGGGTGCCTTTACTATATCTCAATAACTCACGCAAACAGACAAACCATCACACCACGGTCAGGTACGATCTCTTCATGACGTTATGATCCCATTTCAAGTGAAACCGTCAGTTTGTTTATTACAAAAGTTAGACCATGGAAGGATGTTCATCCTATATGTGATGGCTTAACACCAGAACTCTTCAAGCAAATCCAACTGCTGCGTCCACATGAACTATATGACCACCGTATAGACTATGTGCAAACATTTAGGCAAATACATTCGTCAGAACCAAAAGCTTAGATCTTCACATCAAACAGGATACTCGTCATGCTTGTAGGCAATACCCCTGATTATCCGTTCGCCCTCCATTAACCTTAATAGTGGTGTGCTCGTGTCTACACCTCCTGACTGTAACTGAGCATTTTACATTAGATTAAACACTACATTTTACATTAATAAAAGTGGCCATCTACGAACCCCTTCCAGAAAACCCAGAATATCACCATCAGAAGAGAATATGTGTGTTATGGAGATCTACACGAAAAGACTTAATCGGAAGTCAAAAACCGTTGGAAACAACACAAAAGTAGATACAGACCTTTCAGTAGATTTGTTCAGTGTTCATTTTAAAAAATGCATTTCAGTAGCCATCAATGAGATCAGTGTATTCTTCAGTGAACTCTTCAGAATTTTACTGAAGTAGTCATAGTACTGCGTCCTACATAGACATATTTCTTTGCGTGTGCACACAAAAATTCATCAGCGCCCGTTCCACCTTTTACTCAGCAGAGTTGAGAGCGAACAAAGACGGAAAATGGCTTGACTAGCATCGTAAAATTTACACCTGGAATCATTACAAACACGTAGTCAATTTTTCTGCGAATAGAAGATTCCTACTGATCAGCTTAAAACAAAAACATTCCACTGCACAAGCTGTTGAACGTGAACATTCTCTGTGTACTGACAACTCATAATTCGAGATGATAAAATTCAAATCTGTTTTCTGTCTAAATTTTACAGATAATGGACACTTACGAAGTCTTAAGAGGTACGTCTAAACGTGGTATATTATCACCGACCCTGCATCGATTACAAGAACGCATTCCTCAAGGCAACGAATAATCCAGGACTTGTTCCAGTGCTTGGGCATGGTAACATAAGGATCTTACCAAGTGCGTCGGAAATTCCATATCAACTAATAGCCCAAAAGATAGTGGTGGATTTACTGGAGTTGCACTCTGATCACCTTTGTATGAACTGTTCCTTTCCTGTCTAGACAAGGTGACCGAAACCGTGATCTAGGAACTCATATTTCGGTCCGTCTAGAGCTCATCAGTAAAGTGCATACTTTAAATGGATTCCTCCTCAGCAGACGGGACATACAATGCACGTTGGCTACCACCGTTTCGATGACCTGCAAGTGCATACGTGAATTGTTATTATCCAAGACAGGAACGTCCTTGAAAGCGAAGGTACTCATGTTTTTTTCCGAAATGGAGGTGTGGAGGTGCACATAAATGGACTTAGCTCCATAACAAGTCGTTCGTAACAAACGTTCTGAGGTCATTTCGAATAATTCGAAAAGTAAAGCTACTGTGCAAGAGTGGCTTATGGTAAAACCGCTGATGAAGGCTCAACTACTGAATTAATAGGAAGTTTAAGCTACCGAGGGCGGTTTTATTTGGGAAACATGAGACGGGCTTTCTGCTGCACATTTGACGAATAACGCACAAGATAGGCCGACTGGAGATTCTGTTTCTCACTGAAGAAATGTTTAAATAGACGAAGCCTGTCAAAAAATAACCAAGCGGTTGTTGTCACAACTCAATTCTATCTGTAACTTCAATCGCGTCACAGCAGAATAGTAAATTCTCAGTCGAATATTAGCCTTTGCTTATTTAACTGTTCCTTGGAACTATGATCACGATGAACCCACATTCCATTGCAAGTTAGCGGTGATTCTTATACTGATCCATCGGAAGAAACGTATCGGTTGAGTCTGAATAAAACGCACACAAAAATTTTCTATCAAAAAACTTTATCAAAAATGAGATTTAGCCAACCACATCAGCTATAGCAGCCAGACTGTTCTCTGGCTTGAATGACAAGGTGCGGACCCCGTACAGAAAGCGCAGAATCTTTTCGTTTTCTCTCTCCAATTTCAACGTCTACTGCGCTCTACAAACTGCAACACAATACCAGGGCAAGCGGTCTACAAAGAGGACGCTATCCAGCCTTGTGACAGTCAGAAATGTATACAGAAATGAACGCACTGTTCGTGCCTGGGTTCACATACAATGCCAGCCAGGAGAAGAATGATTATAAATGACGCTGCTTTAAGCATCACTTAACAAAAATCAACTTTGAAGATATACATTTCTTGCAGCAAAATCTCGCGTACAAACTAGATGTTCGGCTCCATTATCGACCGTTAACAAGACACCGTGTGACAGAAGGCCTGATATTACTGAACTATCTGTCATATAGTCCGAGTTGATAGTTTAATACCAAGTTCGGCTGCGCTTGGAACAGCGGGTGGCTTCTGTATGTGAATTGGTCTGTCACATCAAACGAGGATGATGCACCCACGTACGACTTTCACTGAGCCCAATACGCATCTACGTCAATGTTCTGTATCTGGTGCAAACCCCAAAGAATACGAGTGAACACAAGGATGCACTTCCAAGTTTATCGGTGACCCATAATTTATAAGTCAGGTGGGGCTGCTAACCAGTCGAGGGTCAGTGTATCAGAAGGATATTCTGGTGTCCCGCCCCAATTGTCAGATGTATACAAAGCCCACACCTAATTCTGTACATTAATCTTGTTGGTCACAGAGACACCTCTGGTGCCATTGTAGACTCAATACTCTGGATTATCCAAAGCGTAGTCGGGCCTGGCTGTATTTGTTTAGATGAAGAATATAAAATAAAATTTATCCAGAAAAAATACATTACAACAAAAAATGTGATGAATTTCAGTACAACATAACATGATACGGTACAATATATGTTATAATGTAAACCAAGCATGCATATAAGGAGCAGAAAACATGCACTTTACATCTCACACACGTCATATGACAGTTTTCTTGTAGTTGTCTTGGTTTGTTTCTTGATAAAACTCACCTTAAAGGGTTGAATAGTTGGAAAATTTTATCGGATGTATTCGCCGTGTGGTCACAATCATTCTTACTGTAAATAAGTGACGTTGCATAACAAGTTGGTTTACATGGGAGACTCACCTGCATCCCAGTTGAATCTCTAGGTTTTGCGGTTTCTCTTTAACTAAATGTGCTACACCTGGTCACCTCATGTTCCCATTGGGCGAAAGCGGCCGTGAGCTGTTGAAGAGTTTTTAGCAATTATATGAACTCACTTTCATTTAATTTACCTAACCCCCTGCCAAAGATTTAGGCTCTGATGTGTGAGCTCGGTGTAGCACCATTTGATTGCTTCCGCTTAGCGCGAAAGGTATATGGTTGCCGAAATAATGATTGGTTGGAAACAAACCGAGACTGTACAATAATGAGCAGTAAGCTGTTGCATATCTTGAGTAAACCGAGTATATGAAATTAGCAACAGAACGCCAGCGTGATCACTCTTCATGTGGCCATGCGCGGATGTAGAACTTTCGGCAATTATATATTTTACACCGTCAACGCGGGCATCTGACCCTGGCTGTGAATAATTTTACGCAAAAACTCACACAACTTACTACTCAGAAATCATTATAATTACTTGTCGCACTGATCGCTTTTTCCTTCTACTCATGAGTAGTCCAACGCTATGAATCAACCCACAGCTTACTTTTGTGGCATTCCGCCTGAGATGGTAATTTTGGTTAAAAGTAGAGGAAAAGCTTTGATGGCAGGATAGTAGACATTCTTTGGACCAATTTTATGTATAATTGAAGGATGGATAGCCTGGTGGACTATGCATCCACAGCTATGAACGGAACCATCGAACTTCATCGAAAATGCGGTACAAAATGTGTCTAGCGAACACAGGCAAGTTCATTTTTATCTACTTCATTCGAGTCAATGTGATTTTTTAAAACATCACCTTTACGAGTATCTTTGCTCACTGTCTAACCCCACCCTAAAATATGGGGCAGTTTTTTTTCAAATGACATTTTTAACACTTGACACCCCTAACCAATCGCAACGGTATATGGAGATTTATTCCTCAACATGATGTCAAGCAAAAATCGCGCGTTGATACTATAAGTGTATCTGGGATTTTTATCCGTCTTTTAATGAACTAAATCCAGTCCGAAAAGCCGAGCAGCACTATATAACTGATCATTTAGATTTATTAAATAGCCCCGTTTAAAATACCAGCGTCGAGGACAAATAGGTGACCCACAAAATAAGAACGATTACTAATGAGCAACCGAATCAGATTTTCCCTCAAATGGAGGCCATTCGTTGGTAAAGCTTTGGTTAGTAACTTCATATATCTTTTATAACAAAGTGATTCGTAAAGCAACCTGATCAAAATTGTCTCTGTTGTTCAAAGTGTATCTTTGTGGTTAGTGTTAAATAATTAGCTGGCACTTAATACGTCAGGCCGAACGACTGAGCTGATTGCCATGGTGGTTTGTGTCGGTCAGGGGGTTCGCAGTTGCACTGATCTCGTGGTTAGCTTCTCTTCGTATGGTGCGCATACTTGGCATCACACTTGCGAACAAAGGAATAGTTTAAAAACAAGGAAGTGTGGGCCTCTATTCCAGATTTGTGTTGGGCAAGCTGGTATCAAAGAAATAAACGTCTATCTGAGCTGCTTTGAATGTTCTTCGGAGAGAAGCAATTATTTGAGGTTTCACGGTTTCAGAAGCCTTGCCTCCAGTAGAACTCACTTGTATCTATTCAAATTTATTTGGGACTGAATTGTATTACCTGAATCCCGTTCCACATGAGGGTCCCAGATTTTTATCCCACGAGATTCCCTGGGGGGTCTACGCCGTCATAGTTTTTTCAGTCTACTGTGCCTGCGTCTCGTTCTTATAATGATCGTTTGTAGGCACCCCCCTGTTCCACGGTCAGATTGGAAAAAGCGACTTCCCGACATGTAGAGAAACACTAAGTCTTTCGCTGACGTACAGGTGTTCGACATTTTATGGGTCGAATTCGAGTGACGCATGAGAATTCGCATGCTCCTCCACCGAGTAATTTTGACTTCCACCAAGGATGTGAAAAAGATTGGCAAAGTTTCTCTAATCTTGATAGCCAACCCAGCTTATGTACCTGCATAAAGACATACCAATCGTCGTTTGTATGCCTGATGCCTAATCTCAATTTGGGTCAAATTGGCTGAGTATATTCTAATCAACATACTGATGCCCAGTCACAGGAGACAAGCAAGTATTTTTTGTAGTCAGTGGCCAACAATTTCAGTCGAAAATTACAAGCTGAATTCTGTAATATCGTGCCTTTCTTTTTTCTTAATCAGAAACAAGAAGCAACACCCGAAGGTGGATAAAATATAGTCCATACCTCAAAGTACCCAATGTGCTTTTCTGCCGCAAACTATTCCGTCGATGACTCCAATTCAGCTTCAGAGCGGATTGATAACTCCTCGTTTTGCATGTATCATGACCTTTTGACCACAATTTCCTCTTAAAAACTATTCTCTATCTTTATTCAGTAAATTCTGGTGAAACAGTCTGAGTTCCTGGTAGCATTTTGCTTATTTCAACGGTAGATTGTATCTGTTTCAGAAGTAATGGAAGCTGTGATTCAATTTAGGCTAACGAACAGGTTAGCAGTAGATGAACATCAAACTAGAGACCACATAAACTCCATGGAGGGTGTCACGGTAATAGGAGGGCGAGGTGGCCCAGTGACAGCTGAACGATTATTTATATTATTTTTACTAGATAACAAGACGCTGGTCTTGCCAACATTATTATTCCAAGTACATTGGATAAGTGATATGCAACTTGAGGGTGGTGAATACGGACGGGGAGAATTAAAGCAACAGCGAAAAATGTTCATAATACTAACTGCTACAGTTTTACCTTGAAAGGACACAGTGATGGAATTAAACTCACTTGTACGATTTCTTTGGAAACTGTGCCATGACCGATGAATTAATAACCCGAAATAGAAGTAACCACTCAAGTTTCTTCCTTGAAAAGCGAGCTACCGAAGGACGAATTATTACCATTTGAAAGGGTGGAAAACACACTAAGGATAAGTTCGGTGCCCTACATGCTCTCTGGTTGGTTTTGCAAGCCGCACAATGCAGCATACTTGCAATCCAACTGCCAAAAACAACATTTTCAAGCATACAGAAAAACCAATCTGCAAATGACCCTCGGTTTTCCAGCCCAAACTAAAAGATGGGAAAAATTCTTCGAAATCTTAAAATCAAAGGAAATACTGATGGCATGGAAGCTGGTAATTTCCCACGCTGCGTAATTCGAGTGGAAACTTTCACACAAGTGGGTGTCTGAAAAAGTTTATTGGTTGCTCCCAAGTGGATTTTGACTTGTGCTCGGCAAACTGTTTATAAACATCGCCGGAGTGCAGTTAGGTGGCACTACCTCCTTGACACGGTGCACGATTTCTCGTAATATGGCAGTCTGATAGAGGAGCAATCTATCCTGCACCTTACTAGGTTCATTTTTACTCTGTCTCATCTGTATTTCTTGCGTCTGAGTCACCCATTAGGTAGCCCTGTTGATTACACTGATTAGTCCGTTGACAGATTGTGTTGTGGGCCGAATTCGCTGAACTCGATTGGTCCTTACAATACTTTGTATTTTTCACTATTCTTACTGCTTTTTGGTGGGTTCGTCCCCAATGTATCCGGCGATTCGGCCTGATCTTCCTAAGCTCGAACGGCTGGTTGCGATTCTTTGCCCTTTGTTTACAAAGAGCTCGGGATGATTGAATGAATAAAGCGGGAAACGACAGATCGAAAGCTCTAGGTTGAAAATAAACCGTGGTCAACTAATTTTCGTCCTATTCTAACCTAGGCAGCTTGCTAATACATTGGCCTTCGTGCTTAATTTGAGTTGTCCTAGATTTGTGCACCAGAAAAGGTCAAAGCTCAGCGAATTGTCCTCCTTATTGGCCCATTACCAGCGTTTGATCGGTTTATTCAATGCTTACCTCTGAATGTTCTCTATATCTTATTTACGTTGGACACTTGACCAATAGACTGAGTGTAAATTTGTAGCAAATATGATCTGTATACTGCAGGTCGATGCTCTACTAATCGTCAAATTTCTTCGCTGGTTTCTCATGCAGTCCAAGCTTTGTAGTTCATGACTTCTCTTGCCCTTGTTGGTTGACAAATTGGCTTAACTCGATTTATGAATTGTTCGTCACAGTACATGCCCACAAAAACCCAGGATTTTCTTATTCTTGCTCGTGCAATTGCGTGAGCGTTGCTCCAGCCGCGGCCTTCCTTGCACCAAGATGGGTGAAAACTTATTGTCGCCCCCATTTAGGGGTTGTCACAAATGTTGTATTGAAATTCAAATGTAACGTTGGAGTTCGTAATTAAATCTGATTTCTTCACTAGCTTGCTCTGAAGAGCACCTAAAGAGCACGGAGATATCTGTCTGCCAATAAAGTTTCCAGTCATTTGTTGCAGAATCTTTGCCCAATTATGCAACTGAATATCACTTAATATTGTCATGAAACGAGACGTTTTCAGAATGAATGAGAGCGAATAAATCTATTATTCTCGGTTTTCAATGGTCTCTCAAAAGTACACAATAGACCGCACATATTAGATCTTTCGTGTTTCTCAGTGGGACACATAAAAAAGCAATCAGTCAGATTAAGCATCGAAAAAGTTGAAACCAGTTATGGGCAATAGGCAGTCAAAAACGCAGTGAAATTGGTGCTGTAAATGGATTAACTAGAAAAGGCAAATACCGAAAGGAATGAAGTGGTGATGTCGATTTCATCTATGGACTTTGACACCGCCAAGACGACCTTTTTAGAAGTAATGGATTAGGAGAGATTATACCGTGATCAAATGCACAAATTACGCTTGACTAGAAATTTTGGTGATAGTGTGAGGAGATCTGGAGTTACCCAAATGAGATTTCGTCTTGCAGGTGAAACCAGTCTATACTGAAAAGTTGAGAATTGGTTTACATCTCTTTCATACTCATTGAAATAATCAGTAGTGCATATCCCAGAAAACTCTGGGGAAATTCGGAAGTTCAAAGTCCAGGCTGGCGTTATGCACATTTAGGCGCTCGTGCAAAAGCAACTGAGCAGTTTTGTGATTAACTCCTAATATGGACAATATTTAATGTCAGTCGTCATCCAATCACTGAGTCCACATCACGTGGTCGCATATATTGCTGGGTTCCGCGAGAGACTGCGCCTTAGACTGAAGGTTCATTCCTCCTGAGAATCATTCGTCTTTAATGTCAGTCGTCATCCAATCACTGAGTGCACATCACGTGGTCACATGTATTGCTGGGTTCCGCGAGAGACTGCGCTTTAGACTGAAGGTTAATTCCTCCTGAGAATCATTCGTCCTCCTGATCTCCTGTTCAGTTAACCCAGACGACATGCGTCGTCACTGTCTAGACTTTGGATGTCACTTGGTGTGCCACCACTGGGGAGATCAGTTTGTCATTATTTCTCTCCTCTACCCTAAGTGAGATTTGGCTCTCCCTTATTTGGTTTGTCCACTACGTTACATCCATCTTGATGGTAACAAGAGTATATTCCATGATCCGGATCCACGTTCTGCGATTAGTAACAGGCTGATATGTTTTTGTATCGGCAACAAACTTTAACAATGGAGTCATTGTTGTTTCGTATCTGCAGCTGCCTGTAATTTTCTTGGTCGAATTAGTCACTTGTGAAGCCAGTCAATACGTGATCACGTGATGTGGATTCCGTGATTAGAGGACGACTGGCGCTACATACTACCTATTTCCAATTTACTCACACTCAGCGTCTTGTGGCCAAGCGAGTAAACATTCAAACTGCTGGTCTCGAGGTCATGGTTTCCTAACTCTTTAAAGTTCCATTAAATGATCCCCGACGAAAAGAAAACAAGTATGCATTAATATATGTATGGTCAACATCACCCAAAATACGGAATCCCCATTAGCATAACAGTGATTCAAAATGTCTTATACAAAGACACACCGGCGTGTTTTCACACCACATAGTTAAGGAATTCAAGACTAAAGAAAAAACCTCTAAACATGATCTGTTGTCGAAACGGATACCCGGGAAATTCCACAATTTGATCGTTTGTATGAACCAGTACAAATAACTCTACAACATAGAAAAGGCCAACGAATAACTTATTCACTGCTTCAAAAATCTTCCGAGAATAACTGCAAGAATTTGATGGTAGCCATGTATGTCCGGATTTTACCGTGGCTTTCCAAATGGGGAGTCCAACACCAAGTCCAAAAACCCGTCTGTGGGACTTGAAGCTAGGGGATTGGCATAGAGTTAATTTTGCAAAACTTGAATAGACCAAAGGTCGGACTCCGTAATTTGAACTGTTTTTATGAAGGTGTAGCAAACACCATCTGAAGACGAAGTCACATGTATTTTCCGAAAACCTGGTGGTCACCAGTGGATAGTCAAACATTTTTTATTCTTATTCAATCCACAAAATTTAAGTTAACAAGTGCTTAATTCCGAAGAAAAATCAATGAGTACATCCAATAGATGACAACGTAGCACCTTGGGCTAAATGGCAATGATAAAGCGGGCAGACTGCAGGCACATGGACATCTTGAAAGACAAAAAAAGCTGGGAAGAGGATCATAACACTGAAACGTGCTTCTGAACTCAGTGATGAAAAGAATCATACTTGAATTTCTGGGTTTACTCAAGTCAAACGAACAGTGGCAGTGTACATGGTAGAAACCAAATCGATAAATAAACCCATTTGCAAATTTTATTCGTGTTCATCAGAGACCGGACTGTATCTCTCGTTCATTTCTTACTCCACCTGAGAGACACCTGACTCTGTCGTTAAAACCGATTTAATTTATAGCTGGGTGACTTTTGCCCCTTGCCGAAAATTTGATGTTTAATTAGCATACACAGTTGATGGAAAGTAAGGAACTACGTCTGCCTGAAGGTCTAAATTCGAGGTTGACTTCCAACGGGTTATAAGCGATTTCGTCAGTAGTGCGTGCCGTTCAGACATGAGCGGCTGATCAACAGTGTAATTAACTCGCACTTAGATAGAATAATACGTCTCTTCTCTTTCAACCACGGGGTCCAGATCACGTGGTCACAGGTACGGATGGACTGCTGGAGCGACGCCTTGTCAGATGGAATTTTTACTCATCGGGTATATTCAATCCTTTCCTGAACTACCAATAGATTGCTGATAGTATCAGGAGAGCTAGGTATTTTATTCGGTATATTTGTCCTGTAAGTGAAACAAATCCGAGTCTTCATTATTGTGAATCAGAGTCTTGAACCTGCCAAATCCCAGTTGGTCGTGTCCTTTTGTAGCCAGCTTATGTTCATGTATTGTGGTGGAGAGCTTCCTTCCTGTTTGTCGCAGTCCTTGCAAGAGATTCTGTATATGACATTGTTTTTCATCACTGGATCTCCTCCGCAAAGTGTTCGCAGGTTCGTAAGCCACCGTCTCGTTGCGCTGTCGTAAGAGCCCTGCGGTCATTTCGGCGATGTTCCTGATGTAAGGGAGTGTGACTCGTTTGCGTCCATTTTGTGCCGTTGTGTTAGTCGTGTTTGGCTTTCTGAGAGATTTCCAAATGAAATTCCTTGGTTATCCATTTCCCTGGGACAAATCGTACAAGCGTTTTTCTTCCCTATTCTTTGATTCTGTTGAGCTGCGATGTGTTTCGATCCGCTTGAATAGTGTCCGAATGCGGCTTTGTTTGTGACGATTTGGGTGGTTGCCTTGCTAGCTCGGAATTTGGTCCGTGTGCATCGCCCTTCTGTAGACCTGAGTTTGTAGCTGTCCTTCTGGTAGTCTAGTGCTGAGAACGTCTTGAAATATCAGTTTTCCGTTGTTCTCTTCTTCAAATGTGAATTGGATGTCGCCAAAGACGGTTGTTTAGCATTTGGCGTGCTCGTCTTTATGATCACGGAACTGTCATCCATGTAACGGAGTGAGATTGGACAATATAACTTGTTCCAGCCTTTGCATCGTAATTTCTGCCATAATTCCTGAAATTGGCAACCCAATGGGCGCCCCTCATGGTTGTTCGTAGTATTCTCCGTTGAACTCCAAATTTGTGATCAAGCATTAGTC
>NW_008751674.1:3168144-3174044 GCF_000715545.1 Opisthorchis viverrini | reverse complement strand
AGTTTGTAGCTGTCCGTCTGGTAGTCTAGTGCTGAGAACGTCTTGAAATATCAGTTTTCCGTTGTTCTCTTCTTCAAATGTGAATTGGATGTCGCCAAAGACGGTTGTTTAGCATTTGGCGTGCTCGTCTTTATGATCACGGAACTGTCGTCCATGTAACGGATCCATACTTTGGGAGTGAGATTGGGCAATATAACTTGTTCCAGCCTTTGCATCGTAATTTCTGCCATAATTCCTGAAATTGGCAACCCAATGGGCGCCCCTCATGGTTGTTCGTAGTATTCTCCGTTGAACTCCAAATTTGTGATCAAGCATTAGTCGAGTAATTGGCAGAGGTCCTCTTTCCCCGACGATCCAGTTGGCATAGCGCCGTTATCCAACAGTTCAGTCACAGTCGTCCTAACAGAATGAATATCTACAGAAGTGAATAACGAGCTCACATCAAATAGGACCATAATTTCATCCTGATCGATGTTGCCGTTCTTCAGTCTCTCCAAAAATTGTGACGCATGGTTGATTGAGTGTAGAGACCCACCGATGACATGTTTCAACTTCTTCCGGAGTTTTTTCGAAAGACTGTAGGTTGCCGTTCCCGGGAGTGATACTGCTGACCGGAGGGATGTTGTTTGTCTGTGCACCGCCGGTAGTCCGCAGAAACGGGGCGTGGCCGAATCCCGAGCTCTCATTCTCCTACTCCTTTTTTGTAACCTTATGGAGATCGTGGAGCTTCTTTAAGTTCTTATTGATTTTGTTTGCTAGTTGCTTGCTTTGGTCACGTTCCAAGCGGCGACACGTGGTTCTGTCGTTGAGTAGCACTTTCGCTTTGTTGATGTAGTCTGGTTTGTCCATTATCACTGTTAGGCGCCCTTGTGTGCTGGTAGAATCAGTATGTTTTCGTCTTTCTTCAGATTGTTCTCGCTTCTTTTTCTTCGTCAACAAACACGTTGTGTGGCTTGCTGCGTATGATGGCCGGAATGACGGTTTGCCGAATTTGTTGTTGAGCGATTTTGTCGAGTTCGATAGATTTCATCCCTGCTTCCAAGCTGGCTACATATTCTAGGTTTGACGCATCTTTGAAGTTGAAGTTGAGCCTTTTGACGAGAACGTTTTCTTCGGCTTCTGTGAGTTGCCTTTTGGACAGATTTCTTCTCCAGGCCTTGTTATGATTGCTTTTGTACTCATGAATACAAAAACAATCTCNTTTGATATTTAAAAAATTAAACCTTTCAAACAAAACCGCCATTAGGATTGGAATATTTCCTCAGATTACTGTCGATCAAAATTACCTCGGAGTATGAATAACTTTACAACACGAGTGAAACTTTGTTGCAAGCAGTCTTTGCTTGAAAAGTCAGTCAGTACTTGATTACTTGATGCGGTTTCGGTGCCTGAAAGATGAATGATGTTTTGCCCCGTCCAGATACGAGTCAATCAAACTGACATTCACCGCTCATTCCCCAGAAGCTATGGATCCGAAATGCCCTACTGAATTTACGTGAGTTGCTTCTCGGTTTTTCAGAATACACTGACTTTGTCTGTATGAGGAATATTCAACAATTCTCGGCATTATTGATTTTCACACAGTTATCAGAAAAAGATGTGAAAATAACATGCACTTAGTGGAAGAAGCGGCGGGAGTTTAATTACACTGAAACTTTGCCGTCAATTCTGGCGTTCAGCCTTGGAAAATATGTACAGAACTAATTGCAAAGAATTGAAGAAGATTCATTTGTAATATATGCCTGCTAGTGTACGCGTCATCGTTCCCCGTCTGAATCATTTTTCATGGACTGAGCTACTGAGCTACTGCTGGGTGTACAACGTTCTCTATAAAGGATTTGACCTTGAAGACGTTCAAATTAAATGGTTTGTACGTCACTATTGGCGGGTTTCTTGCGTATTTTCGCCAGGTTCTGGCTGCTACGACTGCGCTAATCTCGCCACAATGAACCCTGTCATAAATTACAATTTGTTGAGCGGCTTTGATTTTACGCTGTGTAAACATTCCTATTATAAATTATTAAAAATATACTTCTGTGGGTCTATAGATTCTGTAGCGTCTATTTCGATAAATGCAGACATTAAGTGTGGGATCGGATTTGAAGGGATTATGGTTGGTGGGTCAAGGTAGTTTTAGGATCGGCAATCGCCCGAACCGTTTCCAATACCCTTTAGCTCACGTCCCTAAAGCGATTTGGTTATACCCGATAGATTACTGTACATGATTTTGTCGGAGTAATATACTGATAATTGTCGAGCAATTGAACAGCAATTGTGATAGCCACCTGCTTAGCCAGTGCAATTCTCAAACCGTTTGGTTTGAGCTCACAAATATCTCGAGTGTTGGAATCCATATGGCTAGATGGACAAATAAACAACTGTTCATTGATCACCCAGAGGCGGGCAATCTAACTTTGAGTTTAATATTGAGCAGGAAGAGTACCCTTCATTTGAACGAAATGAAGTTCCGTTTATGCCAGATCAAGAAGAGGACGGAAGTCGAACAAATATGAACTTGCGAATGATGGACGAATTCTTGGAATAATCTTTTTAGAAGGTACTTTAGTTATGGTGAGAAATTCGCATGAGGGGGAAAATGGTCCGGCTTTATGCACTTGTTTACCCAGCTAAACTCTTAACACTCAAATTTTCAAACGTACAATCAACCTCAAAATTACTGTACCAAGGCACCTGGCGTGAGACTAGTCCGACACCATCCATCATTAACGGAGACTGGGACAAGCCGCTTTAGTAACCCCGTCCTCATCCAAACAAGAATTCAGTGGATATATCTGACTCAATGCTGTCCAGAGAAGCAAATTTAGGAGGAATGGACATGCCTGCAAGCCCTGCCTTCTGCAACCGTACCCTAGTTTCCGGCCAATCACAAAAGGTCTTTAAGGATATGCACTATACTCCTGAGGGCATCGCTTGGATGCCATAAATGTCGTTGCCCTAGTAGCTTCAAGAGTATCCTACTTGAACAGAAGCAACACGCTTGACTACAAAACCACTAAATCCGTGTTCCTCCGATTGTATCCAAGCCTAACGAAAACATTTAAAAATATTTTTGGCCAAATAGGAGATTCATACTAAGAGGTATGCCAACCAACAAGTCGTTGCCGAAAAAAGCAGGTCAATCATGGGTCGAAGGAACAAAAATGTCGTCGAGTGCAAGTGAACTCACTAGCATATTTTCCATTAGAAAAAGTAGGTGATTATTTGCTTTTAAAAGGTGCACAAGCAATAATTTTGGGGTGACTGGTGTTACCAGCAAACTCCGCAACTAGGTTTTGGGATAGTCCATGATTTGGTACGAACCGCCTGGCTAGAACGTGACCGTTTATCATTCAGTACTCAGAAATTCGAATAAGTGGAAATGCTTCAGTAGGGTTTATACTTGAATCGGTGGCAAAAGGAAGGACTGGATTAGGAGCACTGTCAAAACAACCGGAAGTGTAGTTCATATTGATGACAAGTTCCATTACATCAAGAACGGCAAAACAACGGAAAATAAAATGTTGATCACCGCGAAATATTTGTTGTAGTGGGGTCACCACCCTGCTGTTGTGGAATGACAAGACGGAAGGAAACAATTAGAAGAGTCCAATAATTAGTAACCCAAGCGGTGATGATGTATGTGATGTACACATTCGCTATCACGTATTATGGTCAAATAGTATTCGTAAGTGGAGGATGACTGTCAAATTCCTGTCAGCAGTCACAAAGGGGCTCAAACTAATTTCATAATCCTGGCCCATTTCCAAAACTATCTATCATGTCTTTGTCATTGATAGCTTTGATTTCCTACAGAGTTCTGCCGAAAAATCTAGATTCTATCTGAGCGTGGCATAAATAATGTAGCGTATTCCTAACAACTTAGACAGGTAGTCGGACGACTGAGTAACGCAGAGTAATTTGTAAACAAGACAGTCTCAAGTTATCGGTAACATTTTATAAAAACAACGTCCGAGTGACTTGTCCAGCTGATTTCATGCTTCCGTCGCTAAAAAAGGAGATTTTTGTCAACCTATCGGAAGGATGAGATCAGTTTTTCGGGGCAAACCTGAGAAACGATAGGATTTAACTTGTGTCTCCCTTATTTTGAATTTNGAGTAATATACTGATAATTGTCGAGCAATTGAACAGCAATTGTGATAGCCACCTGCTTAACCAGTGCAATTCTCAAACCGTTTGGTTTGAGCTCACAAATATCTCGAGTGTTGGAAGCCATACGGCTAGATGGACAAATAAACAACTGTTCATTGATCACCCAGAGGCGGGCAATCTAACTTTGAGTTTAATATTGAGCAGGAAGAGTACCCTTCATTTGAACGAAATGAAGTTCCGTTTATGACCAGATCAAGAGAGGACGGGAGTCGAACAAATATGAACTTGCGAATGATGGACGAATTCTTGGAATACTCTTTTCAGAAGGTACTTTAGTTATGGTGAGAAATTCGCATGAGGGGGAAAATGGTCCGGCTTTATGCACCTGTTTACCCAGCTAAACTCTTAACACTCAAATTTTCAAACGTACAATCAACCTCAAAATTACTGTACCAAGGCACCTGGCGTGAGACTAGTCCGACACCATCCATCATTAACGGAGACTGGGACAAGCCGCTTTAGTAACCCCGTCCTCATACAAACAAGAATTCAGTGGATATATCTGACTCATTGCTGTCCAGAGAAGCAAATTTAGGAGGAATGGACATGCCTGCAAGCCCTGCCTTCTGCAACCGTACCCTAGTTTCCGGCCAATCACAAAAGGTCTTTAAGGATATCAACTATACTCCTGAGGGCATCGCTTGGATGCCATAAATGTCGTTGCCCTAGTAGCTTCAAGAGTATCCTACTTGAACAGAACAACACGCTTATCATGGGTCGAAGGAACAAAAATGTCGTCGAGTGCAAGTGAACTCACTAGCATATTTTCCATTAGAAAAAGTAGGTGATTATTTGTTTTTAAAAGGTGCAGAAGCAATATCTTTGTGATAACTGGTGTTACCAGCAAACTCCTCAACTAGGTTTTGGGATAGTCCATGATTTGGTACGAATCGCCTGGCTAGAACGTGACCGTTTATCATTCAGTACTCAGAAATTCGAATAAGTGGAAATGCTTCAGTAGGGTTTATACTTGAATCGGTGGCAAAAGGAAGGACTGGATTAGGAGCACTGTCAAAACAACCGGAAGTGCAGTTCATATTGATGACAAGTTCCATTACATCAAGAACGGCAAAACAACGGAAAATAAAATGTTGATCACCGCAAAATATTTGTTGTAGTGGGGTCACCACCCTGCTGTTGTGGAATGACAAGACGGAAGGAAACAATTAGAAGAGTCCAATAATTAGTAACCCAAGCGGTGATGATGTATGTGATGTACACATTCGCTATCACGTATTATGGTCAAATAGTATTCGTAAGTGGAGGATGACTGTCAAATTCCTGTCAGCAGTCACAAAGGGGCTCAAACTAATTTCATAATCCTGGCCCATTTCCAAAACTATCTATCATGTCTTTGTCATTGATAGCTTTGATTTCCTACAGAGTTCTGCCGAAAAATCTCGATTCTATCTGAGCGTGGCATAAATAATGTAGCGTATTCCTAACAACTTAGACAGGTAGTCGGACGACTGAGTAACGCAGAGTAATTTGTAAACAAGACAGTCTCAAGTTATCGGTAACATTTTATAAAAACAACGTCCGAGTGACTTGTCCAGCTGATTTCATGCTTCCGTCGCTAAAAAAGGAGATTTTTGTCAACTTATCGGAAGGATGAGATCAGTTTTTTGGGGCAAACATGAGAAACGATAGCATTTAACTTGTGTCTCCTTTATTTTGAATTTAATGGGTGTTGCGCGCAGTAATTTCCTAAATCAGGTCTGACATTGTTT
>NW_008751674.1:3161064-3168135 GCF_000715545.1 Opisthorchis viverrini | reverse complement strand
AGGATTCGCGCATAACTGATGAGTTTGATCGTTTAGTGCCACTTTCCCAGGTGACCGGGCTGAGCTAAACTAACTGAAAACTGGAATCTTGGGACTGGCTTGCTCAGTTATCCTAACTTTTGAGGGTGGTATAAAATATGATGAAAAATACAGCTCTTTAAAATGCAACCGAAAATGTTTATCTAAATGGCTCTGAAAATCTTCGAGTGTTGCCGACTGCAGTTCGTTTCTGCTCTGCCTTCACTCAAGATGATGCTGCTGTAGTTATTATCCGGGTTTCATTTTAGAGGACTGGAGGTGAATTTCTTGTATGAAATTAGTCAGAACCTTCATAATTTAGCGGGAAATGATTGCGATGGGTGAACCAGCAACCAGGTCGAGAATGCCTTTCGACTTCTCAAACGTGTATGACCATCAGACATGGTGAGGACGGTTAAATGTGGGCTGGCAAAGTATGGCTTAATTCCTTCTTAAAAAGGGGCTCACAACCCGAAACTTCATACTGACAAGAAGAAAGGCATAAAAAAACATGTACAGCTTTCGAATTGTTAAATTAAGGGTAACCAAATGTACCGGAATATTTTTGGCTCGAATGGAGGCCGGTCAGGCAGCGTTAATCTGTCCGCCGAGCATGAAATTAGATTGGAACCCTTTCGTCACAATTCAAAGTGAAATCATCGGTGCGATCATACCACCATCAATCTATCAATACCTAAGAGAACGACCCTTTTTGACAAGTTGTGACCAAGTGAGTAGTTAGTTTCCGTGACCGACAGATTAGTGGCGATATATCCAGTCTATGTACCAGTTAATCACTTTGCTGTTCATCGCTTGTGGCTGATGGACTACTGCGTCGAAACTCTACTGAATCTTCGTTAGTTGCGCACCTCTTATGGTTTCCAATATGAAAGAATCCGCTGTACAGTGCTCTTCGGCTTTTTATGACAGTTTATTTTCATTTATTGTATGAAATCTCCAATGCATATTGCAAAATCTTTTCACGCCACCATCAATTTACCAAAAGTATTTAGTATGTTGTGTGTTGAAATGTTGTACAACAAATTTGTTTACTTATTAACAATTAGTCCCAAATAGCAGAATTTTCCACATGCAGAGGTAAACTCTCGTATGCCATCGCCCCACAAAATAGTGCTGAACGGGTCCATTTTCTAATACAATTCAGTGGCTTTGAAACGATTCACACTACAATATAATACCACGTTAAAGATGCATACAAACTTAATGTAACTAACTTAATGTACTAACTTAATGTAAACCAAAGGATATATACAATGAGTAAAAAGATTTACGATGACAATAATGAAAGCGAACAGCCGAAGATTCATGGTAGTAATTAAAAGCTACATACAGCCTATCTGTGTCCACTAATTGTCACATACTCATGTTCTCTTCTTTTGTTTTTTTTACCGTGATCGTATTTAGTACCATTCGAATATCCATACCGCTGCATATTTCGTTAATTCACTGGCTCACAGATCCAGCAGCGGGGGCTTCAACTAATAGATAAGTTCACCGTCAATATGGTTGGCTTTTCGACATACCAATCAGTTGCTTGTTACTCTTGAATGCTCGCCACTGTCGATCAGTCACGATTCTTGCTCCAACTAAAACCGTGAATATTCTAGTGAATCTTACAAATGACATTTCCCTTTTTATGGAAAAAACCGTTGGAGCTTCCTCAGCTGAATGCATTCCTATGGACAATAATAATCTATATCTAATGGTTAGTCTACTTGTTTAGAAAGCATAGCCTGTTTGACCGAAAACCGTCACAAGCTGCTCCCTTTTTCTCTGTGTCCCAAGTAGCACCTTACTTTGCTGTATGTATATGTCATTCTTGTATATATCAATTCTTGGACAGGCTGTTACTTCTATACCAACTTTCAAAAAGCAATACATCAGGCATAAAAAGTAGTTTTTTTTAGATTCCCAATGCTATTGTTAGTACATTCTCATCAGAAGAACTATCAAAGTACCGGATTCCTGAAAGCCATGTTGTTAAAACATTGTCGTGCTCCACTTCCGGTCATTTTGATTGACGAAGTTGATTGGCTACTGGAAGTCGGCAATTGTCGTTGAAAAATAGAACACCTAAAGCTGGTATTTAAGGGCTGACTTAATAATAAATCCATTGAAGTCAAGAGACCCCCTCATTTGGTAAGTAATTACCTCTGTTTTGAACAAGATCCCCTTCATTGTGAGTACGATTAGGCTTTCCTCAAAGATACCACTGCTGATGGGTTGTCCTAGATATCGCCCCATAAACATGGTTTGAGAAAGTTGCAAAAACGCGCGTGAAATAATCGAACAACTTGTTCGACTGCGGTTGCACGAGGTCACTAAAGACCGCTGTCAATTGTCAGCACATAGGTCTAAGAACATGAAGTGTGTATCAAAAACCGAATTACACTTTACCCTTCAAGACTCAGGTTTGTCTGTCTGATCCGTACCTGACAAAATACAGAGATACAAGTCATGCTTCAACCAAAGTTTTCGAAAATACTATGTGCGTGGTGCAAAGCGATTATGGTTAATAAAGTCAAAACTCAAAAAAGTTTTACATTTAACTACTGAGATACAAAGATATGGTTTACACTGTTGCTGGCCATGATATCTTTTTATTTTATCATGCTTTCTGGGACTGTACTTGTGGCGTTCACCTTCGGAGTTGATAAGCCGACGCTCGGCCGAAAACCCGAAGGTCCAGTATTAACTCATGGGTAGCTGGCTTTGGTGAGCACTAGTCAGTAGGTTTAACCTATACTTGCGGGGATTTCCACACTTTCTGGAGAAAAACAGATCCAAAATTTGTTATTGTTTTCGTTGGTAGTTTCTGACTGATATTAAAGAAGACTTGATTTAAAGTCGATCCAAATCTGCTAATGCCTTTATTCTGAAACCACACTCTCATCTTTCGTGGGTACGAATAGTCCGCTCTTTCCATCTGTTTATTATGAAATGTATTTCAAAACATTTTAGCGATTCGCTATATTATGTGGGTCAGTTTGGTAGTCGCCTTTGCTTGCTTGTCTGTGTATGAAACTCAGGCCTACAGGTTCGGTCTTCTTGGAGGATACTCACAGCCTGAATGTCCGACTGATGAACAACAAAAAATGTTCTCTTCGATGGTGGGTTTCCAGTTCCTCATTGGTGAATTTTTTTTAGATTCAGCAAAGTGGTCAGGAAAACGGACTATCCGAATTGGATGGGAGTTCGACAGTGGACGTTTTACAGGTAGAGATGCAGATTGTTCAAGGGACAAATTACCGCGGACTGGTAGGTTACCTTGCGCATTAATATATATACTCTTCCAACAATTTCAGGTTCGTGTGAATGACAACGACTGTTACACTGTGGTAATTCACGAAGATCTCCCTAATCAGTACGGAAGCGATGGCCCTTATTCCATCCTTGGTGTCAACGACGCTGAATGCAGTCCAGAGATTGACTGCTGAAATTTAAAACATTTTGTTCGGTAGACAATTTCGAGCAAATGATAATACTACAGACTACCGCATGCTTTCTGTAACAAGCAAAAGGGGGTTTGAAATGGAAGGATGAAATGCCTTACCAGAGCTCATGATACCAAACTTCCTCGCACTGGGAACGAAGCTCGTTCGAAACAAAACCGCTGTGATAGCAATGGCAGTGCAGAGCTCTTCCGTTCCAACCGAGAAGGGCTCCTGAAAGACTTTGAGGTATACTACTTCGGAAGTTCTGATTGGTCAAAAAAGAAGCATTGAGGCCACTTACCGCGTACAACAAAGTGGAAGGCGAGTAACAGAAACAAAACTCAACACTTCATGCACCTTGTGTTTTGAGCACAGTTTGTACGTCAGGTTGTTTCTGCATTATTATTGTACTTTCATAAGTATAATCATGACATCCAGTGCTATTAGAATGGCTCCCGGTTTTCACGCAAGGGTGATCCAGACAAAAATGGAACGCAGTTTTTACGTAGGACTTGATCTTTCGGATATGCAACAAAAAAATCTTGGCCTATTCATGTTACGTTATGTGCGACTAACTAAATGAGTCGAGAATACGTGAAAGAATGCTCAGTGCTTCTGAAAAGAAAGGATGGGTCATGTCGTAAAAATTCTTTCCAACAAACCTGATGTAGTGTCCATGAATGATGAAGTAAAAAAGAAAATTCTGTTCAGGCCCATCGCACCCTGATAACCTGAAAGTACTTGAACAGTGACAAACTTGTTGCGTGGGGAACAGGAAGATACCTGATACTGGGGAAACAAAAAGGGAGCTTCCTTGTAGAATTTTCATCTACCTAAATCGGAATACATAGTGTGCAAGCGAAACCTGGAAGTAATTATTGTATAATGGATTAAATACTAATTAATAGTGAAAAAGACACATGAGGTGACAGATCCATGACGTGTTGAGTTCGAGGTCGGAACGGAATCACCAGAAGGCTAGGGATAATTTGATACTACGACTGGAGCTCTATCAGGTAAGCAGCTTAGCAAACCTCATTGGATTAAAACCAGGACGGGGGCCAATCTAGAATTAGGTTGTTCACACACCCGCAACAGACGTAGATCCCCGGCACAGAAAGCTCTCTGGTGCATGCTGAAAAGAAAACCAATATCATAAACCGCAGCTTCAGTTGTTAGAACTGGAAATATCCGACTATGGTTTGAGGTTTTCCGAAATAATTATTGAAAAGCATAAAAAGGCTGATGTATGTATACTCGGAACACACTCCGTTCATTATGCCATCAATACCGGAAAGTCTGCGTGGGTTATTTTCCTCCTTCCAGAGTTCTTTGCGTGTATTAAAGAGGTCTTCTTGATGGCACATGGATTCCAAAGGAAGACATGGCTGAAAACATAATTTAGTTCAGCCGATGAGGCAATCGTAAAAGGACGGACGCGTCAGGGTCTCTGTGTCCAGCAAAATTATTCCAGTCGATCCTTATCTGCGGTCGGGGGAAGGTAATAAGGCCTTATATAAACTTGCGTATTCTTTGCATGATTCTATGTGGTTTAGGGATGTCAGGAGCTTTACATACGATCCCAGATAGGAAAATAACCGTGGAGTTACTTGCTGACTACGACATCAGAGATTGAGGTGAACAATAATGATTAGATTTCGAAACCAAACGGGTAGGATAGGTTGGTCGCATTTATCGACGTCCACATGTCCAATCAGATTCACAAAAGAAGGCCATGAAAACGGTCAGTTTGACAACACTAGAGTCATGGAACTGCTTTACATCGAGCGAAAAAAATAGTAGATAGTTAGACTCTAGCAATCACTATCTGCTGCAATTTCAGGATTACATGCCATGGGCTTTCTTACGAAAGACAACTTCAATGGGGTGCTAAAACATTCCCCACTTGAAAATAACCGTTAAACTCCGAGGGATTCTGACACATTTACTTGACAGTTTTACTAGCCTTGAACAGCCCGCCTGCAATACCTATAGGTGTTTCACAAGTACTCTGAAATGTTATCATTAGGCCTTCATCATTCACGGATGTCGTAGAACTTTGTTTGTAGTGCCACAAAACCTACTTGGAACTGTTCACATGACTTGCTTCCTAACAGAAACCAGCTGTTTAGTAGACGGCTTTATATACCCAATCCGGCCGTACGGATATCTCAGCTAGTCAGTGATATTCTCCGCTGACTTTCAACTAGTTCCGATAATCATTTCGCGGGTCTGTTTGTTCATTTCCAGAGTTGAAAATGTCAGAGATCCACCGACGTTTATGCACTGTCTGTCTAACAGAGTGTCTGCTGAAAATTAGACCACTACACTCTAGTCACCTATAGCGTACACATTCAACCTAACATCTGTACTATCCGTTGACAGTTTCTGCTTATTTGTTCTGTGGAAACTCCGTGACCGCTCGGAGTTCAACACAGAATCTTTTCACATACTTTTTGATAAAGTGGTTCAAACGTAGTGAACATGGTGTTGTGATCTTGCAAGTTGACGTTCGATCATCTAAATAAACACTAGTTTCAGCTGCTATATAATTTTCAGGTTTCAGTAAAAGAACCTACCCTTCAACTCTTCAGGACCCTTCCTTGGTTTAAACGAAAAGAATCTGTAGGCTACATAGTGGAGTTCGTTTGTGAACAGGTGAATTATCGCAGTTTTCGGGTTTCAAGATTTCTATACTGGAGTAATTAATCCAAGATTTCATGGCTTGTGAAATTTGCGCTGATCGCGGATCTCATGAAGCGAATTTATGAGAATACCTGTGCAATAAAATCCCCGTTCAGTGAGATTCGAATAGTCACCGTAGAGAGAAATCAGTTATTTAGAGGTGGTTTTGAATTCCTGAGCTAGCTCCTGCGTAGCAGTAGTTCAAGCGTCGATTAAGAACACAGCGCCTGTATAGTGGATGTTTCCTAGTTATGAGTCTTAGAATGTTGCGTTCAATTTTACCCGTAAAAATTGCAACTAAATTCGAGATGTCACCACAACTCCATCTTTTGCCTAGTGAAAAAAAAGAAAATTTTACACCGTAAAAGTAGCTCTCTAAAATCTAAAACTGTATATTTGTGTAGATATCCACTTGGACCAGGCAGAAAAGTTATTCATTTTGAAAAGATTGGGTTGATAAAAAATGGGGAGGAAACAACGAAACAAATCTGTTTGTTATTTGGAATGTACTCCACGAACTCGACGGCCTAGTCAGTACTCTTGTCCGTAGATGTTTCACGATGGTTTCAGGCATATCCTTCGGCCAGCAATCAGCTGCATGTAATGGAAAACTGCCCAGGTCGAGTATGGGAGGTAGCGGACATTCGTCTATGTTTATTTTCGGAAGACCGTATATACGAGGACTAACCAGTTCCTTCGGTCTTAGACTTTGAGGTTGGGATTCCATTTTATGGGCGCTGGTCAAAGCCATTTTGTCTCCGCCGTTTTTATCCCGTCCTCTACCCTGTTCATGAAACCTTGGTCCTGTCTGAGGGCGATCTGCACGCTTTGTCTACACGGTCTGCTTCCCTAAAACCGGCTGTACAAGAATTTCAATCTGGTCTGGTTTCTGCAAACCAAAGAAGGAGAAAGC
>NW_008751674.1:3124538-3160697 GCF_000715545.1 Opisthorchis viverrini | reverse complement strand
TTTCATTTTTGCGCAACTAAAGCCTCTAGTAACAGAGGA
Organism: Opisthorchis viverrini; assembly: GCF_000715545.1. Lineage (NCBI taxonomy): Eukaryota > Metazoa > Platyhelminthes > Trematoda > Opisthorchiida > Opisthorchiidae > Opisthorchis > Opisthorchis viverrini. The sequence continues at coordinate 3,160,658 of NW_008751674.1, read as the reverse complement.
ATCAGATGAATACTGGCCGGACTTTTCGTTTATTACATTCTTCAACAGCGGGTGCTACAAGAGGACCGCAGTATGTTTCAGTTTTTAAATCACGCATTGTATTATATTTAGTTGTATGCTGCATCAAGCGTCACCCAACTTTCAACTAATACTTGACATCTAAACTGACTCATGCTGAATATTCAAAGTTCATGTACCAGTAGTGGCTTTAGATGGCTAATTAGCTAAGGCGCGAGCGTTTTTACCGGAAGGATCCTGTCACGAATCCCACCTCAGCGCATCGAGAGTTCCTGTCTACGCTTGAACAACATGGCTGTGTCTCAGCTCCGGTGGTACCTTCGGCTGTCGTAGCAACCAGGCACCATGATGATCCTACAGATGAGTGCTTGTCATGTTTTTTTAACATTTAGGTGGCTTACATTCAGGTGAGCATGGTCGCAACATGGTCTCTACAGCGTGATGGGCGAAACCCCACTTTGACAAATTATATCCGAGCACGCGCACAAAATCGACGAAAATTTAGAGGTATCAGGGTGTTGTCTGTCATTGTAATACGCCATCACCGAATGGTACGTGAAATGTAGAGGACAGTAAATGCTGCTGTTTAGCCACAAACCCATGGATGATGACTATTTCATGGAAAGCATCCTTTATGACAAAAAAACTCAGCTTGGATATCTTGAATTCAATAAAACGTAGAATTTGAATGCATTCACTATAATCTGGTTTACGCCTTGGCCAGTGATTCTGGAGAAAAGTGTTTCTTTTTGAAAAAAATCTAGCAAATTTGTCACAATAAGCAGTTACATCTGTCGGATTTACACTGAAAAGCTCGGTTTTCCCAAGAGTCTACCGATGAAATTTCCCGCCTTTTTGCAGAGAAAATTAATTGGTACCCAATCTTCGTTGAGGACGAGAAAACAGACAGTAAAATCTGAGAGGGCAATTCATCATAATCACAAGTTCATGACTATCTTATAGTATGTTTTGTCTTAATAGAAGGTGGGTCAACCAATTAATTGGTACCCAATCTTCGTTGAGGACGAGACAGTAAACAGTAAAATCTGAGAGGGCAATTCATCATAATCACAAGTTCATGACTATCTTATAGTATGTTTTGTCTTAATAGAAGGTCAGTGGGTCAACCAACCTAGTAGAACAAAATCAGATCACAAAATGAGAATGAAATGGACCAGTCAAAACGGACGAAAGGAACTGTTGAATTGAAGGCGCCAAACGAACAAACCGCGTACAAGGAAATGAGATCACGACGCAACACATATTTCAAGCTGACCAACCAAATAGTGCGTAGTCGATAGATAAGATTTAAAAGCTCTATAGACACCCACATGGCCCCGCAATGACGAAGTCGCCTCGATCGGTTTGCAATTCAATTGCCAAGCTCGGCGAGCGCTGCCAAGCAGCCAGTTAGAATAATTAGCTGCACTTTACGAATAAAAGTTGTTTATAAGCGCTTCGACTATGCATATCTGAACGAAGATCAACTGGCAATCACGGGTGTTCGCACTTTGGGTCGTAACTGTTAGGCAAGCTGGAACGACTAAGTCAACACAACAAAGGGCTTATTTGTCCTGGTTCATGGTGTCGTACGATCCGTAACATTAAAGCTTGATTAACGCAAGCTAATGTTATACTCATTCCATGGCGGACAGCATGTGAACACTGACAGTATCCGCTCCACTTTTCAGCCTGTCGACGAACATCTTACGAACGAAAATATTAATGCTGACTCCACAACTGGAAACCAGCATGGTGTCAAAAGCTATAAGGACCAGCTTCAACAGATAATTACAAGATGTGTGTGCCAACTGACCAGTTACAGACTATTCGACGAGGAAGCGAAACTCTCATATGCATCTTATTAACAAAAACTGAAAATCCATCTTCTTTTGAACGCGTCTTCCTGAACTTTCCTGGATATTCATTGACTATATAGCTGAAATCCAAGCAAATGCTACAAAGCGACTCCACAAATTCCTCAACAGATCTCCCTTTTCAAGAGACGCAAAGCGGATTTACAAGAAGAAAACATACTACTCGCATGCCTCACCCATCAGTGGTATGACTGTTACAGTAGTAGGTGGTGGAATTCTAATTTTACTGGTCAACGCTATGCATCCATCGGAGAAATCACTAAAATAGCCGTTCCTTCGCCCGTTGACGGAGGTATCAACTGTGGTCATCTGCAGTCGTGGGTAGACTTCTGAACGAAGCTTCTATGAAGGCTACTTGGAAATGCTTTCCAAACAGATGAAGCAGGGCTATCAAAAACAGATAATAAGCCTGCGCGTGCCTGCGTGGCCCAAACGAGATGGAGTTCATAGTTTGTCCTATCAGTTTCAGTGTTATTTTGGGCATGATTCATCCATGGGAACCAATCATAATTTAATGAGAAACCACCTTTACAAAATTAATGAATGATGCTATGAATGAGGGTTAGTTCTTGTGGGGTATACGTAGGCTGTTTAGAAGTGGAGGTCGTTTTGTAGGCTGCAATAATTAACTATCCAGGGTAGTTTTCATCTGGACGAACGCAATAGGGTAAGAAATGGAGTGAAACCGACCCATACTGATACGGTCGCTGCATCGGCCTTTTTTCGATTTTTATTCTACTGAGAGTTTTTTCACTTGAAACGCGAAGATTAATAGAATAATGCTGATGTAAATGTAGACGCAACTTAACAACTTCACACTGAGGAGCGGAGACTTGCCGATAGGTTTTCGATGAGATTTATGGCTGATACGGGCACTAAAATGATTCAATAGCCGTGATGTAGTTAGTGATTTTACGTAGGAAAGATAACTGAACTACTGGAATTTCTTTCTGGTTGGAACACCAACCAGATAAATGTATTCAAAGAAGAGGATACCAAGTAGACAAATTCGCATAGGTTTCTTCTCTTCAAGAGAAAACTCGGTCCCGTTTTTGTTCCAGGAGCCAAAAAATACGTTCCGACGACGCTGTGGAATACTGACTAGATTTTATTAGAAACAGTCTAAGAGAAAACGACTATCCTGATAGGTTTATCTCACACGATCTGCAAAACAGAAATGGAACAAAAGAAACGAAACAACCCAACCCAAGCAATTGATCCTTTGAGGGATGACGCGATAAGCTACACGCTGACCAAAAACTTTTTCGGAATCCGTAAGATCCATATATAATGCCTATAAGATTCCAGACCACGTTCCACTTCTCAAAAAATAGGAAGTAACCAGCTTGGAACAGTTTGATGGATTTTCATGGATTTTGGTGTTACTAACGTCAGTCATTCGTCTCCCGAATATCCTAAGAGTTCCGAGCCAGACATACAATTCAAAGATCTCTTTAAGACCAAACACTTGACACTGAGAACGTAATTCTGTGAACAAGAACACAGTTGTGAACATTAATGTTTCCGGGACCTCGTTATCTCTAATGATTAAAATAGAAGCGGAAAATGAAATACGCAGCCAAGATCGGTTAGTGAAATACAAAACGTGGAGACACGAACGATTGTTTTTCTGCGCCCCCGAATTTCGCATCTAACTGGATGCTGTGAGACAGTCTAAAGGATTGCCGACTTAATTGACCAGTTGATTCGTGTCACACGACCAAGGCAGACTCAGCGTTCGTACGAAACGTTTTTGACAGCACAGTACCGGGTTTCGCAGAAGTATAGCATCTGCCTCGGCTATAGTCAAGCAAAGCCGTTGAATAGATACTGACCGTATATTGGGTACGTGGTAAATGATACGAAATGACTCATTCAGAATGAATACTTACCCAGTGTCATTTAAGTGGGATGCAATTGAGCTTTTGATTGAACTCTTGGGTCTGAGGATATTATGGTAAGAGAGTTTCTCACGTTCTCTCTTGGAAAGTTGCCGTATCGTGCTCCCAACATACTCCGCTGAACAACAGCAGGGGAAAGCATACACAGCCATATTCTGGGTGAGGACTGGCATCTTGTCTTTAAGGTTTCAGTTGAGCAAAAGGTTAACTGTATATCAAGACCCCTGAGCTCCAGCCGAGAACGTTCGTTGTGGGGATTGAAACAAGCGGCAATTGACTATGTCCGCCAACAGATCGCCTTTATACGGTAAACCCAACGGTCGCGATAGACGGTTGGCTAGGGCGCTCAGACACAATCTAGGTCATACACCTCCCCGGGTCACCATGAGCTCGGAGCACGTTAGCAATATGCTGCAGTTCAAGGTTCAGTGTATCACCAAAGCAAATGCTCCCTGCTCGGTTCGCTAAAGTGTGAATTAGGGTTTGTTTCCGCTTCGGGGGTACAAAACTCGGGAATTCTGTGTACTGTCCCGTTCACGTGGGCTTTCTGTAGACAGAAATGAACCCGTGGAAAGGCTGACAAGCCTAACGTCCAGAAATTGGAAGGCGTTGTCACTTTCAATTTTAAAAGTAAACTGAATGGATGGATGGACTCGTTTGAAGTTGGTCAGGAAAGCCTCCATTTCGGAACCGTTTAATACAAGCATAAAAATACCATCTACGTACCTTCGGTAAATATGCGTACGTTTGATCTCTCCGTTCAATCGACCATTGTCTCGAAGAGCGTTGTCAATACGCTACAGTTCAGAGTCACATTCATGTCATTTACCGTGAACCCAATAGACTGCCAGTATTTATCCAACGGCTTTGCTTGACTACAGCCGAGGCAGTCGCTATACGCCTGCGAAACCCGGTAGTGCACTGTCAAAAACATTTCGTACGAACGCTGAGTCTGCCTTGGTCATGTGACACGAAACAGCCGACCAAGTCACTCAACAGAACTCTAGACTGTCTCACAGCATCCAGTTAGATGCGACGTGGATGCGCAGACAACCAATCGTTCGTGTCTCTACGTTTTGTATTTCACTAACCAATCTTCACTGCGTAGTTCTTTTTCCGCTTCTATTTCAACTTTTAGATGTGTACTGAACTGATAACGAGATCTCGGGTTCATGTTTAAACTACAATTGCTTGACAATCAGTTTTTCGGATCTGTTTTAGGTGACACAAAACCGGACGAGATAATCAGTTCAAGTTTTTCCAAGGCTTCTATTGCAAATACCACAGTAGCTATAGCACCTGAAATTTGCGTAGATTCGTTGTGCCTGCTCCCTTCTGTTAACTTATCTCAATTTGCACAGGAAAGGCTGTTTGTGGCAAGTTGGGAACGAGTTAAGTATGAGTAACATAATGTGATACATGTTGGTTAATTCTGGTGCTAAGTGTGGAACAGTTTGCCCGGGGAATACTTTCGTCCGAACGCTCTTGGGCTTCAAGCTTCCGGTTGCACACAGTGTCAATACATCTCAAGCAAAAAAAACGGCTGACTTCCTAGTGATTTTATGAACGGTGTTGTATTTGCCAATAAATTGTGCTTTCTCTTTCTTTGGTTCGCAGAAACCAGACCAGATTGAAATTCTTGTACAGCCGGTTTTAGGGAAGCAGACCGTGTAGACAAAGCGTGCAGATCGCCCTCAGACAGGACCAAGTTTTCATGAACAGGGTAGAGGACGGGAGAAAAACGGCGGAGACAAAATGGCTTTGACCAGCGCCCATAAAATGGAATCCCAACCTCAAAGTCTAAGACCGAAGGAACTGGTTAGTCCTCGTATATACGGTCTTCCGAAAATAAACATAGACGAATGTCCGCTACCTCCCATACTCGACCTGGGCAGTTTTCCATTACATGCAGCTGATTGCTGGCCGAAGGATATGCCTGAAACCATCGTGAAACATCTGCGGACAAGAGTATTAACTAGGCCATCGAGTTCGTGGAGTACATTCCAAATAACAAACAGATTTGTTTCGTTGTTTCCTCCCCATTTTTTATCAACCCAATCTTTTCAAAATGAATAACTTTTCTGCCTGGTCCAAGTGGATATCTACACAAATATACAGTTTTAGATTTTAGAGAGCTACTTTTACGGTGTAAAATGTTCGTTTTTTTCACTAGGCAAAAGATGGAGTTGTGGTGACATCTCGAATTTGGTTGCAATTTTTACGGGTAAAATTGAACGCAACATTCTAAGACTCATNTTGCCTAACAGTTACGACCCAAAGTGCGAACACCCGTGAAAGCCAGTTGAGCTTGGTTCAGATATGCATAGTAGGAGCGCTTATAAACAACAATTATTCATAAAATGCAGCTACATATTCTAACTGGTTGCTTGGCAGCGCTTGCCGAGCTTGGCAATTGAATTGCAAACCGCTCGAGGCGACTTCGTCAGTGCGGGGCCATGTGGGTGCCTATAGAGCTTTTAAACCTTATCTATTGACCATAAAGTTTTTGGTTGGTCAGCTTGAAATATGTGTTGCATCGTGATCTCATTTCCTTGCACGCGGTTTGTTCGTTTGGCGCCTTCAATTCAACAGTTCCTTTCGTCCGTTTTGACTGGTCCATTTCATTCTCATTTTGTGATTTCGTTCTACTAGGTTGGTTGACTCACTGACCTTCTATTAAAACAAAACACACTATAAAATAGTCATGAACATACGATTATGATTAATTGCCCTCTCGGGTATGACAGTCTTCAGAGAATATTGTGTGTTTACTGTCGTGTCCTCAACGAAGATTGGGTACCAATTAATTTTCTCTGCAAAAAGGCGGGAAATTTCATCGGTAGACTCTTGGGAAAACCGAGTTTTTCAGTGTAAATCCGACAGATGTAACTGCTTATTGTGACAAATTTGCTAGATTTTTTTCAAAAAGAAACACTTTTCTCCAGAATCACTGGCCAAGGCGTAAACCAGATTATAGTGAATGCATTCAAATTCTACGTTTTATTGAATTCAAGATATTCAAGCTGAGTTTTTTGTCATACAGGATGCCTTCCATGAAATAGTCATCATCCATGGGTTTGTGGCTAAACAGCTCGCTGATTTTGAGTCACGCTGCAGCATATACTGTCCTCTACATTTCACGTACCATTCGGTGATGGCGTATTACAATGACAGACAACACCCTGATACCTCTAAATTTTCGTCGATTTTGTGCGCGTGCTTGGATATAATTTGTTAAAGTGGGGCTTCGACCATCACGCTGTAGAGACCATGTTGCGACCATGCTCACCTGAATGTAAGCCACCTAAATGTTAAAAAAACATGACAAGCACTCATCTGTAGGATCCTCATGGTGCCTGGTTGCTATGACAGCCGAAGGTACCACCGGGGCTGAGACACAGCCATGTTGTTCAAGCCTAGACGGGAACTCTCGATGTGTTGAGGTAGGATTCGAGTCAGGATCCTTCCGGTAAAAACGCTCGTGCCTTAGCTAATTAGCCATCTAAAGCCACTACTGGCACATTAACTTTGAATCTTCAGCATGAGTCAGTTCAGATGTCAAGCATTAGTTGATACAGCATACAACTCAATATAATACAATGCGTGATTTAAAAACTGAAACATACTGCGGTCCTTTTGTAGCACCCGCTGTTGAAGAATGTAATAAACGAAAAGTCCGGCCAGTATTCATCTGATTCCTCTGTTACTAGAGGCTTCAGTTGCGCAAAAATGAAATTCAGTCCGGCCAGTATTCATCTGATTCCTCTGTTACTAGAGGCTTTAGTTGCGCAAAAATGAAAATCCTCAGTGATACAATCCTACTTTTTCTACAAGCTGTTGGTACCTGAAGACAAGTATGCTGTGTACCGGATAAACGGAAACCCTGATGTTGCCCACAAATAGTGTCGACATATGCATATCATCGGGTTAACGGTTAACCCACACGTACGGAACTCAGTTTGTTAGTCTCTGATCGAATTTACAAACCATCCTACCAAATGTTGCAACAGAACGTTGGATGTAGTGCAGCTAATGTATATGTTTTTGACATCAAATTTCAGTGGACCACAACTGTGACCCTTCCTAGAATAATTTTCTCTGGAAGTACAGGCTCTCAAATGACGTTCTACTTGAGGGCAGTTTGGGGCAACAGAGGAGATGGTTTAAACACTGAAATAAATCGTTAGTGGAATATTTATTATGATTCGAGCAGGTCTGTGGGACATTTTGAAGCCTAATATTTAATCACGTTTTTTGGTTTGGTACAGTGCTCTCAGATAAATTGAAGTTGTCAAAAAAGCGCAATGTTTTGGACTACGGGGAGCTGGTTTTCTTTATATCGTCTTTCAAAATAACATTCTAAGTTGAGTAATGAAAAAGACAGCGGCTTGAAAAAGGCAGCTTGAAAAAACCGTCCAAAGTTTGCGCCGCAAGATAACTCCTGGGATTTGATTGGTCATTGCCTTACAAGACCGTTGTATGTCTTCTGGTACCCTTGACTGGCAAAACTGATTGGTCATTCAGATCTGGCAAACGTATTCCATGGGAAAACCGAAACCCCGGTATTTAAGTGCTGATTCACTTGCTAGGCATTTGTAGTGAGACACTTTTCCAATTCGGTAAGTAGTAATCATTATTGTCTTGAAATTAGATTGTGTGGACCTGGATTGGTAAGTCGTTTCAAAGAATGCGCGCTTGGGTTGCCACCGAAAGTACTGTGATGACACTCCCAGGTGACTGTATGAGTTGGCCTAATTGCACAAATGAAGTTCATTTAGTTGACCGTATGAAAAGATTCTAGAATTTCATTAGACATTTCGTCTTGTGCTTAAACTATTCTAATCTAGAAAGCCGAGTAACACAGTGAATACATTTCTATACTTGTTAGAATCCATTAGCAGTGCGCATCTCTAGGGAGATTCAAACTCGCATCCTCTTCGTTGAGCCATTTGGCGGCCATCGGCTGGTCAGCAGTGAGATTAACTCACTCATGCTCTAAGCCAATAATTCAGATCACGTGGTCATGTAATGTCTTCTGAAGCAATGTCAATCGTGTGATAAAGTCGCACAGCAAAAATCATTTGGGCATTCACAATGCATTTGCCAGTTAATCAATAAAATTTTACTTGTTACAACGGATGCATGATGGCATAAATACGGGACTACATTAGATCCAATAACGTGTTTCGCCTTTGTAGATGGTGCAATGACTAAAGGCTGTGGAATGGCTACAATCCTTGGACCGAATTAGTAAACATCGCCCGGCAAACGCAACACAGATTGGCGGTCAATAGGAGAAGGCTTTCCAACGAGCGCTGGCATGGTAGACGAATCTGTTAATACTGATAGATGGTGACATCGAAAGGAAAAACGAGGTCCTAATTTAACAGTCCTTGACAACTCATCAGGCTAGACTCATAAAGACTTGATTAGGGATGGGCAACCATGGTGGTCACTACGTCATTTGAATTCACGTGTTGACCAATGATTTATAAAAGGGTGCACTTGAAGTCGGGAAAAGTGGAAAAGGGAAAGTGGAATGCTCTGTTACATGGATCCATGTCTTCATCAAAGGGGATCACAACGATACTAGGCAGATGATCGTCTTGGGACTTGTCAAGCATTTTATAACTGGTAATGAGTCTTGAATACTCAGTTCCTAATACCAAATTACTCACCATACCCGCCCAGAAATTGCATGCCAGTAACTGGCGTCTATGCTCAGATTGTTACCGTTATATTATCTATTTATACCTGTCGTTTCGGTCTTTTCTCCAAATAAACTTATCGTATTATGCATCCATAAGTGTTGGATCCAAACAGTATTTATGAATCCTCACCAGTAATTCCGTTAAAAGACATTCTTCACACACCAGAAACAGTTGACTGATAGGTATAAACTACCGACCTTGTCGTTGGTTATATTTTTTCATATTTTTTGTAATCTGACCTGCGTCTTTCGAAAACCCTGCTTAAGTCAACAAATCTCATTTTTATACCAGTTTCCCCAAGAGACCTTTCATTCTAGCGTGCGTCTTTCGAAAATCCTGCTTAATTAAACAAAACTCATTTTTATAAAAGTTTCCCCAAGAGACCTTTCATTCTAGCGAGATTGTCATGGCTTTCGCTTTCACTTATAACCATTCCCTTCTGTGTCTTCCAAATATAAACAACGGTGTTTGAGTTCGAATCAAATCAATTTGCGGCACGCAACACCATTAAACACGAAAACTAATCTCATCGGACACTTACACGTATAAATGTTATTCAGTGCTGGGAATATGACCACGATGTGGTCACGTGGTCACGTGAATGGGAATGGTGTCAGCGACCTGCTTTTCCTTTCGATTATTCGTAGAACCGACTGGAAGCATATTTTTCTAATTGCGGTGACGCCTGATTTAATAAGGATGACATTTAGATGGGGCGCACATAGTGGTTAGCCTTCTACAAATTCTAGGGTTCCAATGACACTAGCTAATCAGAGAGCGTTGATGGGCTCTCGTCTCCTTGAAATACGACGTTATTTGCTTGAAGAAGTGGAGGTATTCATACAGAAACGGAGAATTTGACTCGCACGAAACCGACCTTTCTATGGGATAGACTACAAGATGAAGTGGCGTAACAATGACTAGTAACTATTGAAATCTGGACAATTTGCGCACTCGCGAGTAAATTGCACAATACGATTCGACAACTGCGTCCACCCGACCTAACCAGTTGATAGTACTAACTACCCGATGATTACTCTTATGCATATAAGCTGAAAAATGGAACGTCGTCAGTTATTTCGTAGATTGATAGGCATTATCTCTGAAGAAAAGCACCGTTTTCACAAATATAAGCTGTCCAGTGCTACTATCTTTCCATTGCTTGATGTGCTTTGAACTAATTTTCATATTTACAAAACATTTCAGTGATTAAAGTCACCATGTGGATTTCCATCCTCTTCTTGCTTGCTTGTATTTATCTGCACAACACTCATGTCTATGGCGTTCGGACCGGAGGCTATTCACGTCCCAAATGTCCGACCAAGGATCAACAGAATATGTTTTCTTCTGTGGTAAGTTGGTAATCTATTAACTGGTTCATTTTATTCTCCAAAATTCGCAGATTCAAAGACATGGTGGAAAATATGGATTGCCCGAGAGTTCGAAATTGAAGCTATTACAAGTAGAAGTGCAAATGGTTATGGGGAAAAACTTCAGGGGGCTGGTAAGTTGTCACGAGCATATCCTCAGATTTTGCGAACTTTTAGGTACGCATGAATGGGAAAGGTTGCTACAGTGTTGTGATTCACCAAGCCATCCCTCAAAACCAGGGTCAGACGGGGCCTCGCACTATCCGTTCTGCCGAAGAGGTTGACTGTCAACAAACCATCACATGTTAAGTTTACGACTTGAAGCCATAGCTTTATTCGAATAAAGAAACGTTTGCGCAACCAAAGATGCAGTCTTCTAAAACATGAAGCAAAAATTGACAAGTTGGGGTGAGTCATCTCGATGTATTGGTCTGGCACGGACTCTTTGTGATCAGGAATACTTTTCCTGCGTTTCCGACGACCTCAAAATCGCCATAGGTGTGTTAGTGAGACCAAGTTAGCCAGGGTCTATTTACGTTTTTCGAAACCGAGCTTATGGTTAGTTACACCGAACGTCCACGGCGTCCTGCTCCCACGAACAGTAGCACGGCTATAGTCTGAACGACGGGTGAGTAGAATATGTAAAAAAACACTACTACCGACCATAACTACTCTGTCGTTTCACGCTTGATATTTGTGGAAAGCTGAGTTTTGAAACGTATAGTAGTGGCACTGGTCTTCACTGTCATATTGGGAACAAAACGATATGACGTTTGAACTAGTATTTATCATTGATACATTCATAGGATTCGTGGCGAAAAAGAAACCGTTTCACATAAATAAATGAAATGAATAAGACGATGCTTGCTCGTACCAATTCTTGAATGATTGTGAGTTGAGCAATAGGCTGTTTTTTTTTTTTCTTGAATTATTTTATTTTTTAAAATTATGTTTAGTTGCTCAGTTCCTGATGAATGCTCAGTAAATAGCGCTACAGTTTGGTATACGAATTGCAAAAAATAGGTCAGTAACCCTACATATTTCTTCAAGTCACTCCCTATCAAGAACAAATTCAGGTGCCTCAATGAGCGCATTCTAAGCACAGGAACTCGTGCCGAACATAAAAACCGGGATCCCAACTGATACAGTGGTAGAAATGCACCCCTAAAGAAATAATTTCAGAACGAAAACACGAGATGAGAGCGAATCAAGCAATGACTTTCAGAACGAAAACACGAGATGAGAGCGAATCAAGCAGTGACTCAAGCTTAACACGACATCAAATCATGTACGGATTCATCTAAGTGCGTGTACACTGGCCCGTCCGGGTAGACGTTCCAATTGGGCTGCGTGCTTAAAGTCTAAGGAGCGTTAAATAAAATTGGGTGGCCTGGACTATTCTTCGGGCTACATTTATTACAAGCATCAAGCGTACTCGCTGGTTACGAAACTGACCGTGTCACTATCGCAGATTCCGCAGCACTCAAAGTTACTTGTACTACTATTATCGCCCAATTTTGAAGAGCATGGTTAGAAACATAAAAAACGTGTATTCAAGCGATGGACAAGGAAGGTTGTACAAAAGACTACTATTTCAGAATGTTTGATACGGAAACAAGCTATAAAGAGCAGCAGTTTAAGAAGGAAAAAGAATGTAGGCAGAGAGCTCAAAGTGGCAAGTAAACATAATCCACTATGGCTTTGGTGAGTTCTAGTCCATAACAGCCATGGCGGACCAAGGAAATTAAGTCTCTCGAAATGAAACTATCAGCGGTTGGTGAACCGAAAATCAACGTCACAATCGATTGTACGTAGGACCGAGATGATGGTAGCTTCTCACTCCGCAGTCGCTCCGCGCTTCCTTCTGTCACAGTTTCTCGGTGCTTCCGAACAGTGATTAGGGTCAGGCTTAATGAAAAACGTCGAGTTGGGTGATCCCAACCCTCCGAAGACGGTTTGTCCCAGGCTGCGGGGACGTTTCGCGAATTTTTTTGCAGCCCGATCATGACAAGTACATCTAGAAACATGCGCAGTCCAGAAAGACTGCAGGATATGCACTTAATCCTCCTATTTACCAGTTTCCACGATGGCAAATCGTCTATCCACTACGACCACGCTGGACGCTTTTAGATCTCATCCTAATCAAGCTGCATCAAAGCTGCATACCACGGACAAATATCCGAATAAACACACGTTCTGGAAACACGCTGTCGATTCGCAAGAGGCGAAGCAACCCGCTCTCGTAAACCACAACCGTCAACGCTATTGTGCAGGATATCGTCCCAAGCGGACGGCGAATCTTCCTTACTGTTTACGCATGTACCTGGGAGTTAACTTGGAACGCTAAGATCTCAGGCAACCTTGCCAAATGCGGAATCATGGACTACATTCCGCGCGCTCGGTAGACAGAAGCATTTCCACACAGCTGTCCGCTGCATTTTGACGGTTGAACCATTACCTGGGGTAAAAAGGATTCATCATTGTTACCAGCGTGGATGTGGCTGACCGAGGTGGCTAACCACAAGTAGATTCTCCGGTGTAATTGTCCAATCTTTCGAGCGTGATTCGGTGGACTTGCCCCGACAAAGTGAACATGTCAGCCTCGGTATCAGGTAGTTCCTTGTAATCTCCATTCTTTGATGCGACTTCCGTGGGGCACGCGTCACCTCATAGAGCAACGGCTGGTGGTGGTTGCAGACTCCTTTCCCTTTGAAAGTAAACTGGACGACATAAAAGTTACATTGTCTGTCGGATACAGAGAACTGATGAGTTCCTCGGCGAAACAAAACGTTTCGCCTGAGAATACTACTACTCACATTTACTTCAGTTACAGCAACCATCATGTAAATTGCCAGGAAATATGATAGAACAGCACATACAGTTGTGAATCTGAGGGTAAGATTTGGATGGGTGGACAGGGCCGTGAGTCTGGGGCATAAAACTATGTCGACTGAGTCAGGTAAAAAAAATCTAAACACGAGGCGACCCCCTGAGGTGAACAGCTAGAATAAACCTGGAATTGGATAAATCACCTTATTGACCAAGTTATTTTGATGATGTCGCGTCGTGTTGCTCTGTGCAACTTTGAGTAAGTCAGCATGCTTCCATCCTGAGGCATTCTCAAGACTACTTTAATAATTACTGCATTTAATGCTGATCAAGCAGGCAGCCAGACTACGGTCTACGAGGTGATTTCATCTTGTTCAGAGCCACTCAGTACGAGAGGAGAAACTGTTTCTCCTTTCGTGCGCAAACCATATCATATATCTAATTGCATACTAATAAGTGTGAGCATGGGAGTGGTCCAGTGACAGTAATTAATACTACGCAAATAGCTGGTCTCAATAGATGACCGAATGAAAATGCCAGAAAACACACGCACCTGTCTGCCCATAAAACGGTTGGCACGGTGATACGCAGTTCATAACCTAAATACGTTTGCTCGCCAAAGCTAGAGGTCTTCTGTGGACTTTTTGTGCCAGGATCATAAGTTTTAATCAGACCCCCTGGAACACGCTGAGCTAGGCACACTATAGTTTCAATCGATCGCGTTCTCTGTGTTAGGTTTACACCTAACAGTGGACTACAAAACACGAAAGTAGCTCTTTGTCACCTGACCCGATTTTTTCCTAAAGCGTACCAGACAAACTGCATCCACAAGCATAGTACAACAGCCGGAAACCCATTATTATTGCGATCGTCAATTCCCTGAGCAACAGTTAGCAGTATTTCCAACAAACTGATATTACGCAAATCGCAAACCTAACCCAGATTGCCCCAAAAATCCCGAGAAAAGATTCTGAAGTACTACTTCGTCAAACAACACTAGTGGTTTCACAGTAGTTTAGCTGACCAGATGACGTACGTCTAAGAGCCTATAACCAACGGCTCGTAACTTACCAGAATATTACTATTGAAGCCCGCTGTGCATCCAGGAGGCTACAGACAGGCCATTCAAACTTTATTCGCTTACCATAATACTCAAAAGTAAGCCGGAAACTCTCCGAAATCCCGAAACCCGGTTATCTCTTGTTTGGACCTTCGGCTAGGTGCAGTCCCCGAGTTTCAACTAACCGTGTGTTCTACTTGGAAACCATTCATTAATGTGTTCCGTCAGGATAATATATTGCGAAGGTCAAATATCGTGAGATTAGCACGCCGTTGTGCAACGCATTCAGTTGAGAATCGAGGTTCCCGGTAGTTCTAAAGTAACTTAAGAATGGGTGAACTTAGCCAAGCACATGACTTTCATTGCATCTGTCGCAATTAAACTGCTCCAGATTTCCCATGGTCCCCATGTAAACCGGCTAGGAATCTTTGAGCTGTCTGAGGCCACGGTTCATAAAATCAGACAGTTCGTTCTTTGAATAACGGTAGTGGCACACTGTTCTTTTGCGTTGATGTTTTTTGCCTTCTAATAGGAACCCAAAACAGCAGGGGCGGGACATCCACCGGGTTCACTGGGAACGTACAGCCAAAGCCGTGTTGTTTAATGTTATTGTGAAATACTTACATAGACCAGCGATGTGTGTCGTTCACGGTGTTTTCCACCAGAAGTCAGTTGTCGTTCCATATTTAACATTTCTTCCCACAAAAGTGGGGGTGTGATGACCCAGGTGTTTAGAGCGCGAATTTACTGACCGGAAGGTCCGCGGTTCGAACCAGATCTCTGCCTCTCGACTTTCCCTGTCTAGGCTTGGGTAACCTGGCAGTATTCCCGGCCCTCGTACTTCCTTCGGGTGACATGAAGCTAGGCACCGAGGGGGTTTTACAGCTGAGCGATCCCACAAAAGTTGGGACACAGAAGTCGGTATTCAGCGTTCGTAACTCTTAGGTCTTGGGAAGCATGGCAGCGTCAATAACAAAACGCATCACCTAATCGGCTCAGCTAGGTTAAAATTCGTTACAGCGTGAGATGCCTGGGAAGATGACGTAGTATCGACGGGACTATGGACGCTCAGGAATCAACGCTGTAGCGACTACTAAGTTCAGTACCGATCGCTGGAAAAAAGAGTTCTATGTTTCGATTGCGCTGCATCAGTTCACTCAGCATGCTCATGACCAGCCCTATCACTGCACCGAGCATAATCAGATTTCAAAGTGTACCCAGCTCAATCGAATGACATGGCTGAGAAGTGCTGATGAACTGATGACTAAAACAAAAACCCGCCTGATACCGTAATTCACCCTGACTGAATCACATCTTTCTATCGTGCTTTAGGCCAATTTACGTATAATTTCAAACCCGGACGTCCACCATTCATGAAGTGTGGCACACGTGTGCTCAGGCAACTGACGAAATACACCACTGTCCACGTGAATCACTAGACGTTACTGATTTGAGGAGCGTATCAAACCGTGATCCTAAGGTTGCGAGGAAACAAGCGAATTTTGCTAAACTAGGTAGTGTGTGTCGTCGTGTGAACTTCCCATCAGCAAAAACTGTGCCCTAATACATCACAGAATCGTCACCGAGAGCTCATAAATTCTTCCTCAGTTATGCCATTGACACACTTATGCATCAGTAACAATCAAGTTAATTCCACTCATCCGTAGATAAGTCCCAGGTGTCTCGATCTACCGACCAGTTATTGATGATCCGAGTATTCTACATCGGTCTTGACAAGTAATTGGCCAATCTTCTTGACTAGAGTGCAAGGTCCGAGTAATAATCACTTGCATGTCACATGTAACCTAACATAAAACTGTACACTATTCAATACATGCGCTGTTGTAAATTTATCGGTGAGGACAGTCGTTTTATTTGTTGACTTGTTATCTGTTCGGAACACTCAGCGAAGGGTCCTACCAACATTTTGCGCCTTTCAGCCATATTATTCGCGGAAATTTGATTCAACTGAGTACCCAAACCCAAATGTAACTCTCCAGTGTTGATTACCAAGATGCTCCAGGACAGGTTCTTTTTCCAAATACGTGTCGCACAAGGAACCTGTCACGCCAAAAGTTGTTCTTCCAGGCTTTGCAGCTGGCAGTTATCTTTAACAGCGGAGCTCGACAAGAATGGTGCACAGCTGATTTACTTTGATATCCACACGGACCAAAATTTGAAAGTATGCGTTGCCTGACAAGGATGATGAATGTTTTCGTTAAAGTGTGGGCACGTATACACCATGTTTGGATGGCTTATGTGAGGTTTTGGCCAGAGCCACAGTCACGTTTTGAAGGTAAATATATCGCACGAACTTGAGGTAAGTAAACAGTTTTTAGGTGATTCTTGATAAGCTATGTGAACTTGATTTCAACCCCCCCCCCCCCCCCAATATCGCACGAACTTGAGGTAAGTAAACAGTTTTTAGGTGATTCTTGATAAGCTATGTGAACTTGATTTCAACCCCCCCAAAACGGTTTGTGAGCGAGCTCAAGAGAAGCCACGATATGCACAGTTTGTTTACGCTGATCTCGTAATTTCTTAAAAATCAGAGAAACGGCTTCAAAATCAGAAAACATACAAACATTTTCACAAATTCACCGGAGCTAAAAGCTTCGATGACCAACTCCCAAAATTATTGTACAAATCGTTCCTGTTAAAGATGAAGAGAATAGTCAATATCATGTTGATGATCGTTTCCAATCCCATTTCGCACACAAGACATCATACCAGTCACTTGCTACGGGTGGAGACTGTGAAACCAAGATACGCCTTTCGGCAGATGCAAGCAAGGTTGAATAGCACTCAGCCGTCACCTCACGACGGGTGTGTCCAACAGAAGCGACAGCGCACAGGCTAAACGGTTGATCGTTTTGTCCCCTTCCAGAAGCAATCCAGAATAGACTGTGACGTAAATTGAGCATGGCATCTAATTTCAATGATTCTGGGACTTCCGGATAGACATACTGCATTACATCCGATTCGTTGAACCAACGATCAAGTGGTTGACTCTGCAGGAATTCCATCGTCTGGAATTTCATGGGCAAAAAAACGACCGTACAGGAAGTTGAATGCTTGGTGGTGGGCTATCCTAACTAAGCATTGATACTCAAGAAAAAATGGACGAGAACACTAAGGCTATGGACCGTTCGCGAAAGAAGCTGAAAGAGGCGATTCACCATCATCGTCATCATCAGACAATGAACGGCAAACTACACAACCTTTCGGCCGAGAAGCATTTTGATTCGAGGAACACAGGGCAAGCGATCATATCTGTGCAGTCATTCCGTTTCGTTTGTGTTCATCAGGTGAGCCGTAAAAAATCAAGTAGCATAGCTGAAAGAGCACCTATTCACAAAGGATGAGCAAGGAATTCCAATGCATCAAAAGCTCACGACCGGTTTCACCCTTTTTGAAGCTCAACCGGTAGGCACAGTTCCCGAGTTTCCGTTAACCATATGTCCTATTTGACGAAATTAGCGAGATAGACTCATTTACAAACAAATTTGGTTTCGCGAGAGACTCACCTGAAACCCATCTGAATCTCTCGTTTATGTGGCAACTGGAAAATGAGACGGCCTGATGCAGCACATTTAGCTGCCTGGAAACGTCACAAACAAAAGATTCAGTTGAGTTCGAGGTGTACCTCTCGAAAAACCAAATTTGTTTGCAAATGAGTGTAGTTCGCTAAATTCCAATCAATCCTGAAACTCCATCTTCGACACCTATGACCTCCTCTCATCCCAAGACGTTTTACACCTGGATAATGATAGCAAATGGATGACTGATTTGTGAAATAGAGTCACGATAACTGCAAGTTATGTTGTCCAACCCTGAAATTATCCCATATCTCTTGTGGAGCACAGAAAGACACAGTGATGGTTCCAGACCATCGTGAACGTGCATTCACACAGGACTTCAGAAACGTATCGCTCTAACTTGCGTGCACATCAGTCGGACCACATGTACTTTGAACGTATCCTAAAACGAAAAACATACGCTTTGGAAGACGTTGATCTATTTACACCACCGGAATCACACCATGAAGGTTGACCGAGTTCTGACTGAAGAGGAACTACCTCCCTGCCAGTTCAAAACGACAATCGGATAAACCCACAGAAATTCTCCACAGACTAAGTTCCCTCTTCCTTTTGACTAGAATATTCGGACTAGAAAGTCAGCTTTGTCCAGGGAAGTAATACAATCTATTCAGCGTTTTTGTTGACCCATTCGGTTGACCCACACACACACACACACACACACACACACAGATCATTGAACAACCCGCGGAGCATGACACATCATCAGATGAGCACGAATCGTATATAACTTTCTAAACTTTCAAGAATGGATAACGGTTACGCAGCTGAAATCGGTGTAATGAGGGACCGACAGACGACTAACGAATTTCGTACTATATTTGTCAAACTTCCAATGCAAATTATCCAAAGCTTGTGTGAAGTTGTAAGTACACTTAAATGAGACTCTCACAACCCATGAGTCTTTGGTGTTCACTTAATATTTGTTTGCACGCCACAGTGGTCGTACTTTCGTACACGGGAAGAAGCTAGATGAGCTCAACCACCAAGAGGAATCTCCAGTTTTGCGAAAATGAGAGGCTTCCTAGCTGAGGCTGGTATTCACGTGTAAAACTGACATATGAGCCCGAAGGCTTCCTCGTCCCCTTGTTCGCTTTGCAAACTACAGTCGGCCACATATGGATAAAAGATATTGTCCAAAACAGCATCCAACGGGGGTTCCGTTTGTAACTAATCATTGTGAAACTTTAGAAGCTCATTGTCAGGAGTGAAGGAATTGATCGTTGAGCAGTAGAGCAGTTCAAATCCACAGTCATAATGCTGCAAATTCTATCGAAAACAAACCAAGGTTAGTGATCTCATCCATAGGCAACATTCCAGAAGATCGCTTGCGAACCTTATTAATGCGAGACTGCCGGTTGACGATGTATTCGTCAACCTTGCCCAACGCATCATTTGACTCGACACCGTGGGAAGGTAAGAGTAGGAGAGGTTCTTCGGACTGACCCATTGTTCTTTCCACCAGAGCACGCAACACACAAAGTGAATTCATGTACGCTGGCAAATCTTGCACTGTTGTACTCCCATGGCCTGCAAAAAGGCAACGAAACGAAGAGAACGATAATGCGTAAGAAATTTGCTCCTAAAACTTATCTAAAAAAAACAACTGCGTCATCAACAAGCCAAAGGAAATACCGGCAATCTAAAAAAACGACGAGCCCCTGGTTCCATAAGAAATGTGATACGATCAGTCACTGAACTGCCTGTAAAAACGGGAGTGCCCTGCAAATGAGAAATTATTGTATGAGGCTTAAGTCTATTTCTTGGATTGGTCCGTATTACACCTGCATGACACGTTGTACAATATCAGCACGCCGATCTGAAATCATATCAGATCAGGTCTTCAGGGAAGGTTGTGCCAGTCGATCAGTAAACATAAGCCGACGAAAAAAGCATTGTTCAGACGTACTACACTACACATAATGTTGCTGAAAACAGCCCATGACCGGTTCAAGCCTCCTTGAGGCTCATCGGGTAGGTGAAGTCCGCGAGTTCCCGTCAACCTTATGTTTTTTTGAACCCATATTGCACAAAATTCGACTTATACACTCATCTGCTAGAGCACTCATCTGTCCAAGATCATAAACAATAGATACAAATGAGTTCTAGGTAAGTCGCCCGTGAAACACAAAATTCGTATGCAGATGAGCGCATAAGTCATACAGGCATTGTTGTTGTGTGATGTCACCCTCTTCAAATGGTCCAAGAAACATCAGCTGTCCTTCGTAAGATTCTATGGAGTACAATGTACCGAAGTCGTGTACTTTTCCTTGGGAAGTAACTATGTTTGGAACTTGGTCAATAAACCGCCGAATTCTTAAAACCCAGTGTATTTTCAAGCGAGGCGGAAGGAAACTCGCCAAGTAATGAGTGGATAAGCTTGAGTACACGCAGCATGAACACCAAAACACGGCTGAAGGAGTGAAACCGCCAACCTCCGGTGAACTACCGGACAGCTGACTTACCGATGGAGCTACCGAGAATGCTCACTCTTTGAAAAGAATATTGTTTGCAAAGACGTGACGCTGCATATCCTCAAAACGATAAGGAATTCAACGGGGATTCTTGTACGAAAAAATTTGAAGACCGTGACGATCACATCCCCAGCAGTTACTGATCTGTGTTGACAGTTAGTAATGTCGATATCTATTTATTGTCTCTTTTCAGCCTTCTCTCGGCGTTTCACACGAAAGCCACCGACCAAATGAGCAGTTTAGCTACAGATGTCCTTCCACCTGACAAAACAAGGTAGTTCTTGACCACAGGGTTGGGAAACGGGTCAGCTGGGGTTGTGAGAATAACGCTTTTATAGAGGCAAAACGTGGTCAATCTTGGAAACTTCTGATAAGAACTTTGATCTGCTTCTGGTTCTCTTGTGACAGTTATCTTGGTCTCTCATATTAGATTACAAGAATTCTCGCCTTGAAAATCGCGCCCAAAATTGCACCAATCCTACACCCAACCCCGCACGAAGAACTGGAAACAGCACCAAAGAATTAGAGAACTATAGTGACTTTCCTGAGCCATTTGAGCTAGTAAAAGGGGAGATATTTCATCGAATTTATTCCAAATCGTGAAACGCCGAAATCAGGACAAAAAAGGTGAACCACCGTCGTATTAGCCTTGGAGTTTAGGAAAATTCAGCAAAGCGGGCGAGAAAGTGTCTGGATTAGTTGTCAAACAGACAAACAATCAAGTTATCGCCTATGGAATCACAAAAAGACATCACAATAATTTACCTCACAGGCAAGTGGAATTTGCAGCAAAACTGCTCC
The DNA here is from genome assembly GCF_000715545.1 of Opisthorchis viverrini. NCBI lineage: Eukaryota > Metazoa > Platyhelminthes > Trematoda > Opisthorchiida > Opisthorchiidae > Opisthorchis > Opisthorchis viverrini. Next base: position 3,139,018 of record NW_008751674.1, on the reverse strand, counting down.
GGTAAACTCGATAGCAAACGTTTCATCATACGTACGCCACTGCGTAGCGAAGCGTTGTGTACATCAACAGGTGCGTACTGCGCATTGGTTTGCGTGAGTTCAGAAACACACAAATGAACTTAAAATATGACTGTTACCCGGTTTTCTATTGGCTGCCTGATGGGGGCTTATTCCGATTCGCCGATATCTATGTGGTCTTCGAGATATGCTTGTTTGATTCCCGTTCTTTGGGCGACACTCAAATTGAACTCTCCATCGTTCACACTGGTGGGACATTTGCGGGCGATCCTGTTTCTCGATTTGTGGGCTGAAAATTAGGTTCACTTGAGTGTCATAGTTGAACTCCTTGACCTTCGCGACTACTGTCAGTTGACCGAATTAACCATCAAGCATCATGCCCCTCCTGCCTGTTTTTCCAGAGGAATCCAAGACCTCTTTTCCGGAGATCAAATCGTCTCACAGTCTTTCATAAGTTACTAATAGAACCTAATGTACAAACAACGCCGTTTGCAACTCGTTTCGAGGTATAACAGTTTCCACCGAGAAAAGTTGGAAATCATTTCCTCCAACAAGAAACATCTACCGCGAAACCATTCGTCAAATGGGAAAACCAAAAATCAGGTTCTAAGACCAACTCGTAATCCCCGTTTTCAATGACTTACATTGATATGACCTTCAGGGAAGAAAGTATTGCTACCCCTGAGTGCAACGACCCCTGGCTGACAGTATGTTTTATGATGCAAGAACTAGGACAGTGGATGAAAATACCAAGAGAAATTTGCCACCTTGATAGCACTTTATCACCCCTGCGAAATCGAATTTTGTTCACCGAGACGAAAGCGATCAATAAACGAAATCACAGAAAAGTCCACTGTAACAAGAATTCGTTACAACATAAACCCATTGTTAAGGGAATCACCTAACTCAAATTGGATGGCTTTGACGGGACTGAAAATTGCGGACACTATGATGGAACCTTCGTTCGTCCGGCGTTCTAATGAGCATTGATTCTACTTGTCACCGAAACTGAGGAAGTAACCAGTTGAATAGTCACGCATTCAAAATACACAAAATACTTGGAGCTACGCCAAAACCGTCACACACACACATTTCACCGTCCAGTTCTCGCAGAAAACTTTGACTAAATGTGTAGTCACGAAACGGTTTTCTGTTCAACAGAAGTGGTAATTTCACGGGTAAAGGAAAGTATGCTAAGAATACTCTATACACTCCACCGCGCCGGTATTCGGCAGAGCAAAGATCATCGGTGAAAGTCACATTCTTTTAGCGGGTTTCTGTAAGTAAATGTGAGACCGATAAGAAACCTTTCATTCCGTTAAGTATAGTTGAGAGTTGAACGTCCACGCCGATATGATCAAATACTGCTCCATAGAAGCAGAAATCTCGAGCGCCTTGCACAACTGACATGATAGACAGGTGGCATACGTTGAAAGCAACAAAATCAAACACAGAATCGAATGTGTATCGAAACAAATTCCAAACCTGGCCAGTGTAGACAAGCTGAAAACTTTGCTTTCAAAGGGCTTAGTGTCTTCCAAACCGGCTCAAGTCTGACGACAGAATGAAGAGAAACTTTTAGGATTCGAAACGGAGTTATACATAAAAATACAACAGTATGGCGGAGCCGAACAAACTAATAAATTGATCGGTTATGTTTGAACTGATTTAGACCTGAATTCTGTTCAAACTCTGTCGCCACAGTGGCCGTACGACTGCACAACAATTTAGGATGGATAAGCCGTTTTTTTCAATTTACAAAACTGTAAGCCATTCAATACGATGAGCTGACGTCCGCCTCCCGGTGTAAATCCGTGGGAGTAAGACCGGAAGGTGAAATGGAACGAGTAGTCCGATAACCATCAGCATGCCTAGCTGGTGATCCATAGCTGTCAAGTGAATGGAGAACAATTCAAAACACCCCGCGGATACGAAAGGTGGTCTGACATCTCTTCCAGATCAGTCGACCGACTTCCTCGAGGGGCTCTTTTCGCACAACCACGTGAAGGGTGGAAGAGAGCCAGAGGCGGTCAAACAATGACTTGGCAGCAAAGCATAAGAGCCATTACCAGAAAACTCAGCTTCGCTGGTCATTGCCGTCTTCCTGGATGAGGACTCCAAGACGGGCCATATCAATGGTTAGAGACATTGTCAGACATGGCCCAGTCATGCCCTCAATGGCGCTCATGCATCCAAGCTGTTGCCTTCAGTGCACAGCTCCCTTCCTAATCACCCCATTTAACAGTCCACCCACAGTGCTGTATCTACGCACGAATTTATCAGCTCTCACCTCCAATGCGCAGCTACCTACCCCACCTCCCCGAATCATCGTCGAACGAAACTGTGGCAGCTACAATCACTGTACGACAAGTACGCAGCATTTTACGATTGGATGATGATGGCATCTCTGCAACTCAAAATACACATGGCACACTGATGCTGGCCGTATTCAGCTTGATCAGTAGACCAGTAAACACAGAGCGCAACCCCTGGGAACGTTGTAGAGCGGTTGGGGTGAGTCCTTCGCCAATCAGACAAACTTACTAGAAAGTTACCTCGGTGTGATAGAACTTAAATCAGTAGAATAAAATTTAATATCAGGAACGTGACTTAAATTTGATATAACATTAAAAAATGGAAACCCAGGTACCAAAACGAAAGACCTTCGGTTAAGATCCATTCAAATGGTGATCAGCCGGAGAACAGCGAGGGCTTTCCGCTGCCCAAACAGGAGAGCATTCAGTGGGGCGTTTTCTGACGTATAACTTCCATGGAACACATGGCAAACAGTGAGTATAGTTCCGGTCGAGGTAAGCTGGGAGCACCTTACGAAGAACCATAGAGCCGTTATGAGTTTGTTTCGAGACAGGAATGGAACGGCATGGATTTTTTGCACTAGGAAGACGAAAACCTGCTGGGTTGTTTCTGGTTGTCACCGGGATGTTTGTCCGACTAATGAATTGATCGACAAAGCGCCATTTAGAAAACAGCACAGAAGAGGGAAAAAACCCTGTCAGTAGTAGAATTACGGTACTCACCTAGAATCGTGTCTCCAGTGAACAGACAAACAGGACTGCCGTTCCGCTCAAGTGCAAAGCAAACATGATCAACAGAGTGTCCCGGACACGGAATCACACGGATGTGGACGGCATTCGAATCACTCACTGGAACAGGTATGCACTGATCCGCTTCTAAATCACAGATATCTCCTTGATAGAAATTGAGCTTCTTCAAGTTCGGTCCCCCGGGAAATTTATAGACGGGTATAGGTTTTGTGATGCCTGTGTTACGTCTGGCTATTTCGTGGACGAGGTCCTATATGCAGGTGAATACGAAGTAATTTACAGTTGGGTTGCGGCAGAAGTTCAAACACACTTGTACATTTCCAAATACAGCTCATATGACTTCGGGAGCCACTGGACTGAACTTGAAGCACTATTTTGAAGGCCGGGTTTTCGAGAAATTTGAAAAAAAAACTGGCGTGGGATGAGCCTGGGAACTGTCAACCTGGAATAGGTAGGTTGGTAGATGGAACGTGAGCATCTTGGGTACACTTAGGTTTCTCAGTCATTCGTCACAAGATTCCCTTAGCATGGAACCATGCTGAGATGGGAGACACGGGGTGTCAACCTAAGAGAACAGATAAAGGCTGTACACATAGTCCAAGGGACAGAAACGCTTCTGAAGGAGACGCCGCAATGAGGCTGCTTTCATTTGCTTTCGACAGATCAGTAGTATGAGAATTATGACAACGATAGAAAGCTGAAACAAGAATCGATCGACAAAATGGGAAATTGAAAAGATATTAGAGCTTAGTGTACTACATCACCTTCAAGTTCGACCTTTCAAAGTTGGCTTGTGAGTTTCAATAAAAATGCCAAAGTTTGTGAGGTTCATGTCACAGGAAACTCAGTTGTTCGTTCTTCTGGAACGGATATTTGCAGGCCTGATGAGAGGTTATCTCTTGGTTATTCTCAAAAAACAATTCACATTGGGCATAACTGTACCAGGGAAAAAGATAGCCAAAATATCAGTGGAAAAGTTTAGATTAATCACGTCATTGACCGGCCACTCGGTATACCGCATAGACTTCCCTGGAGGGTTACAGATCCGATTCTCTTTCACGATCAGACAGCTGCGAAAACCTCATATGACGTGAAGGAGACGCCGCAATGAGGCTACTTTCATTTGCTTTCGACAGATCAGTAGTATGAGAATTATGACAACGATAGAAAGCTGAAACAAGAATCGATCGACAAAATGGGAAATTGAAAAGATATTAGAGCTTAGTGTACTACATCACCTTCAAGTTCGACCTTTCAAAGTTGGCCTGTGAGTTTCAATAAAAATGCCAAAGTTTGTGAGGTTCATGTCACAGGAAACTCAGTTGTTCGTTCTTCTGGAACGGATATTTGCAGGCCTGATGAGAGGTTATCTCTTGGTTATTCTCAAAAAACAATTCACATCGGGCATAAATGTACCAGGGAAAAAGATAGCCAAAATATCAGTGGAAAAGTTTAGATTAATCACGTCATTGACCGGCCACTCGGTATACCGCATAGACTTCCCTGGAGGGTTACAGATCCGATTCTCTTTCACGATCAGACAGCTGCGAAAACCTCATATGACGAGCAACAATAAAAGAGTTTCACAGCACTTTTGGGTTCTATAGGCCTTGTATTGTCTGTGCGAGGCTGGATCTTCAATTTCGATGCTAATATTCAGCATAATTGTTTCACAAGTGCGATTCACTCACCAATACAGCGCCGACACCCTCTGTGTGGTCTGGATGCCAGTGCGTCAGCAGTACTGCCGAAAGAGGTGTTGCAGTAGTACACAGTTCCAGCTCCGTCTTCAAGCTATCCAAATAGTTTTGAAGCCCTCTTCCTTTGCTAGTTGTATCGATTAGCACGCGACTTAAGCTTGACGCACCGACCACGTACGAGTTAGTTCCCTGAAGATCATGAAATACCAGTCACATGGGAGATTATTCACTTCAGACAGAAAATTAAGGAAATATAAAATATATTGCGAACTTGCTCACATTTATTTACAACACTGCGCCATAATATAGAGAAAAAACAGAAGGCAAGGAGTTCGCAAACAGCTCAAGTAAGTTCTTTCGCGGATTGATATGAACTTACATTCTCGATCTATGGACAACAAAACAGCAGTGACATTTCGCTTCCCTTCAACTTACGCACTCCAGTCAGTGAGAATGGACTGTTTCTGAAGATTTTAGGTCATATCTTCAAACTGGCACCTTTAGTTGTTGGTCGCTTCTGTTCCGCCCTAGTCAAATTCGCACTGAAGATTCTGCAATTCCATACCATCTCGCCAATGTTGCATTTCTGCGAGGAAATACCCGCTACTCATGCCACCTAAGTAGATGAAAACATATGTGAAAATACATTTTCACGACCTTCGATGCTTTGGGGTTCCTGTAGAGTGGGTGTTTGCCTAATTTCCAATGCATAATACACCAGCTTGCTACACAGACCTCAATGAAAATGACGCGTCGATTGGTGCAAAAAACCCATGAAGCCGCAAGGTTAGACTTGATAAGTGTACTAAAAACAACCTGCCTACCTTGTTCAGTACAGCATATGTAGACTAGAAGGAAGGTTGTCCGTCACAAACGTCTTGTGTTGGAAACTATCGAGATTGGAGTTGTCGCACCAGTGCCCACGATGGCAGGATGACTCTGTAGCCTACTGAGAGTTTGTAAAGATAGTGTCCTCATACAACGAACCTTGGTCATTACTTACCGGCCGTACAAGTAGTCCGCAGTGTGGCTGACGGAATCACTGTTTTCCTGGTGTCTTATGTAACGACGACAAATACCGTTGTTATATCCTACATATAAAGCAAGTAACAATAACAATACGGATGCTATAAATAATGGACAAATTACGAACACGTGGATGGTGAATTGACAAACAAAACGCACTGACCGGGGGACCAGTCCACAAACAGCTATTTTACATTCTAGCAGAAAACATCAGAGTGGCTTACACTCACTACTCACATTACGGCTGACGAAAGTGTTTGTTGTTCAATTCGCACAAATGATCGTCGGTTCAGTGACTGCCAAATGAACAATCATTCGAGTGATCAGAGCTGTTCTGTATAATACCCATCTACCAGTGAAAGCAAGAAGGCCTTCGCTGCGGAGTTATTTATTAGAAAATGCCAACTGACTAGTTATAGACTATTGGACAGGGAAGCAAAACTCTCATTTGAATCTTATTAACAAAAACTGAACGTCCATTTTCTCTTGAACGTGTCTTCCTGAGCTTTCCTGGATATTCATTGACTGTTGCTCAAATCAGCAAATGTTACAAAGCGACTCCACAAATCCCGCAACTGATCTCCTTTTTCAAGAGATGCAGAGCGAATTTACAAGAAAACATACTACTTGCATGCCTTCCTCACCAGCAGTATCATCGTTACACCAGTAGGATAACTGGGTCAACACAGGTTCCCAATTCGACTGAGATAGGCGAACTAGACCAGCCACAACTCTAGACACCGGTAGAGACAGATCATCAGTGAACCGTAAAAACCCCTACAAAGTAGAGTATGCACAGCAAATTAGCAACCGACAAGAACGGTGAATTTTCAATATTTATCCACGCGATATTGAGTTGAATTTTCCGTATATTTCAAGAAAATATGTGAACCGTGTCGAGACCATCCATAAACAAGTGAGTATTACTTGGATAACTGCAGAAGATACGAGTGACCTGCTTGTTTGGTCTATCAGAATGAACACCGCTACCAGTGAGATACTGTTGAATTCCCAGTGTTGATTTCTGCCGATGGGGAATATTGAAACGCAATTGGTAAAGGCGTCAATCGGTAGGAAAGAGCTCACAGTTCGAGCCGTGTGGAACCTCAGCGCCGACGTTAATATACCCAGCATGCGGAAGAAAGGACAAACTCTCTGTTTATCTTCCTTACTCCGCCAAGGGAAGCTTGATCATCACATGATAGCCCAGCCGTTAAAGCTCGAACTTATTAATCTGGAGATAAGTGTGTCGAACCCAACCGCAACTGCTCCTGTCTAGACCTGAGCAACCCGGCAGTATCTCAGCCCTTGTGCATCCTTCGGGTGACATGGCAACTAGGCACTGGAAGGGTGTAAAAGCTGAGTGATCGATTGAAGTACGTGAAGTGAAACTGAATTTAACCGACTCAAAACTAACCTGCAAAGTGTGTGGACCAGGATTATGTCCCAGGATCCGAGTGACGAATGGGGTAAGTTTGGTTACGGATGAAATTGGAGGAAGTGAAACGAACATAATTAACTGAGCCACTGAGGATCGAAATAACTACGGACGGATGGAGCGTAACGCTAAAATTCGGTGAAAAAAAAGACAACGCTCTGTGACCTGGACCAATGAGGTGTGTAATTACGTGATGCCCCATTGCAAGAAAGCATAGGTAAGAGAGCAAATTAGTTGTATATGACGTAAGCCGCTGACAAATTATTGTCTAACGTAGTACAAACCCTCAGTTGTCCACTCTCCTATTCCGAATGGTCCTCGAATTGGTCCGAATACACGTGGAACGGTGAATAAACACCTCAAAACTAACTGACTCAACCAAGTATGATCTTAGTTCGGCACATCCCTGACAAATTCCCCTGAGGGGTCGCGCAAATTATTTCGTCGGATGCGGCCCTCAAACTGTTCAATGGTTGTATCAAGCAGTTCGTAATCTGAGTAACCAATGAAAAACCTGCATTTTCACGACTTGTTCTACGAAGTGAATGGATGAAATTTTCGTTGCATTCGGTTTGGTTCAGTCCACTTCATTTATTTTTAGTTGAAAACCTGTGTACCTAAGTGCAGTGGCCCCAGCTGCTAAAGAAGCTATAAAATAAGAAAATGAGGGCCACTCGTTGGAGGCGTAGTCCAATCGATTCATTGACGTCCAATAGTTCCGTTTGTTCGGTGAAACAGGTAATAAGAGCTACTCTATGAACTCGATAGCTTTAATCTGAGACCGCCGATGCTGCTTTATACAACCAGAACTTTCAGGACCACTAAACATGGGTTCCACTGTCCCCATCTGGAGAGACGATAGTTACCCACGCGACTGAGTTGATTAGTAAAGGCTTTCATGCTTCGTTGTCTCTACGTCATCTCCATCCGACGCATGACTGGTCAAAGACAGCTCTGCGCGCCAAACGGCACACGAAGTACGGCGCTTCAATAGTGTAACCTGTGGAGTATGACCAGCTCCTCTTTTGAGGGAGAACGAACCATGCAGAAAATCATCTGCCGTAGCTCGGCATAACCAATGTTCACAACATTTCGGCGGCACTAAAGTCAAACACAAACAACCTTCACGAGAGACTATCACTTCTGGTCATCATAAGGAGTGGCGTCGCTCTAACACCCGCCGCAAAGTGAAGATATGAACGATACAACTCCGGCCCGGCAGAAGTCTACAATACACAGTGTACACATTCCACAGGTCTGTTCCCTTGACACTGTCTTTCCCCGGAATTCGATGTAAAAGCGTGTCCGTTTGAACAGATGAAATGGTAGGTCAGAAAGAGATGATCGAAAAGACCGAGAGTTAAAATTACTCGCGGCGGACTTTAAGATCAGAGAAAAGAAATCAATGTCAGGCACAACCTGATGGAGCCTTTAATGAATCTGCACCATCGGGAAGTGAATTCGTTCCACAATCAAGTGATTCAAATCAATCACAATAATTCCAAGACCGACTGTTTCGCGAGCCAGAACATACCGCTAAATCCTCCCACTGTATTGTAGATCAGCCTTAAAACGAACTCCGTACAACTCACTAATCCATCCCAGAATTCCTTATCAAACCAAAGCAGTTCACATTCAGTCTCCATGCACTTTATAAACCAAAGAGCATTGAAATGAGTCCAAATAACCACATACAACTGAACTCTTATCTATGCAATCGCGGTCAGACTCTTTTTAAAATACACCTAAATACCAGGTTTTCTTTTACCTAAGTGCCTCAAAATATGGACTCAGTTCTTGGACATGTCTATCAAACCATTTGCGACAGATCGACATTTTACTTTCGTCACTCTCAGGTGATCCAGAGCACTGCATACATGGAAATGCGGCCTGGAAAATACATCTAGGTTCACCAGGTCAATAGATATTGCACTAATTCGTACTAAATCCAAGCGAATATCATTCCACTAGAGGAGCAGGGTCCATCGGTAGCATCTATCTAGCTATCTTTTCATAAGATACGTATGGTGGTGTCAACCAGTGAATGCGTACTTAAGTGACACGCTAAGAGAGAACATTGAGGAATTAGGCCCCAGCGAAGTTTCGATCCTAGCAAGCACGGATTTCTCAACACACACAATTTCACTGCATCACCGGAGCATCATTAAAGCGATGTTCATGGCAAAACCGTGCAGTGATAAACTACCAGCAGCTTGGGAAGTGCATTGCTGACGATATGTATAAATGGTCTAGTCAACAGCTCGATGGTTTGTTTGCTTTTGCCTTCAATCAAACGATACTTCTCATTCTCTCACAGACAATATAACTGCAACCAGTGTCTCCAGCGATAACTGTCCACGGGTACACATAACTGCAACCGGTGTCTCCAGCGATAACTGTCCACGGGTACCTACTCACCTCCTGCTCCTTCATCACTGTCGAATAGAACACTGAAATCGCCGTAGTTTGTGGCTCATGACTGAGTTGTAGTCAGAGAGCATTCAACTGGAGAATGGGTCAAAAGCCTCAACAAGCGCACCAATCAGAGTAACTGGAATTCACGACACTTTGCTTTTCAAGCCCAAACTTCACAAGTTTAGAAGTCGAATATTGAAACGTGTAGTATCACTGCATACAGGCCAACACCAAAATGCTGGAAATTTTGAGGTACCGAATACTCCATATTCGCTACAGGTCGACCGAAATCGATTAGCCTTTTGTAACTGCAACTAAAACTCAATCGGAAATCACAGGGATCCCATATTCCTACCCTGTACTCTTACCCGCGAAAGGATGAACGCCTTTCAGAGCCAAGTTGTTTATCCACCAAAACGAGTTAAGCGGTTATACGGTACTAGACACGAAAGAAAAAATCTTATGTATGCAGTTTGTGAAACGTGAACATTCTCAAGCGTCCCCTTGATCTTTATTTAACGTTCTTTCAATATTAAGCACCGGTGAACAAGCACTACAAAGCGGCTTCATAATTTCCGGACTAACTTCCCATCATATGCCGGGACAGAGCTTTGACACCATAACCGACACTACTCGCGCAGTTCGTCAGTAACATACACCGTTACACCCGTGGCTTTAAGTAAACCAGCTGTTGTGCATTCTGAGGTTTGTTCACGACAGTATTAGGTCAAGTATAACATGACAAGTACTCGACAAATCATAAGCTCGATTTTACTGGATAAGCTAAGTGATCCATCGAGATGAGAAGATAAGATTTGCTACATACGGCTGAATCAGCAGCCTCAAAAGAGGGGAAGCATCCTAAGGTGCGGATGTTTCTACCTCATCCTGGATGCTTGGAATTGGGGTCATCATTGTATATTTTTTACATCTGGACCGACTGTCTATTCTGGACGTGTGACCGACAAGAACATAGGGCTGATCAGTACATCGACCGCATGTGCTGATGAGCAATTTGGAGAGGACAGTACACACGTTCCCACAGACGTGTTCCTCTTAAAGTCAAACGATTTTTGTATTGCCTACACTACAGATTGTCAGTGAACACTGATGGCGAGAGTGGATTCTTCGAAAATAGTGTTTCGACAAAACATCTAACAGGGAAGACCACTGTGGAAACTGAGAACCCCCAGATAATCTATACTGGAGTTCTAGTTGGAGGCGCCTTAACACCACCGACCTAGAAAAGATGATGCGACTAGTGAAGCGTTGGTGAGCAGGCTACATAAGGCTTTCACTAGAATACCCCCGAGGTTCGCTTGGACGTAGGCCTAACAAGTCACCGCGGAGATAAGGCTTCATCATTTTACTGACTGTGTTGTTGTTGGTCCAATAACGCCTTTTGGCACCCGTTGACGCATTAACAAGGCTATTAGAGATGGATTCTGCTTTAACACAACCTGTCAGGTAACCTATATGAACCACGAAAATCTGTTCCTGGAAGACTAACAAGGTTCAATCACGGTACAGTATCGAATGGGTGTATTTCATCCCTAGACGGATGTTAGGTAGGAGCCTGCGTCAGTGATCGATTTTTCCTAGGGAAAAACCGTCTCTAAAGGAACGCAGCTAAGGTTGCGTATTGCTGAGGAATAGCCTTTCCGACATTTCAAACAAGGGTAGAACATAAAATAGAGCGGTGCCTGGTGAGATAACCATTGAACTTTGGTATGGATGTAACTGTGGCGGTGATATGCCAGTTGATGGCGTGTGACTCTTTGAGGACATTATTGAAATGGAACAAAGAAACATTAAGTCATGCGGCACGGTGGTCTAAAACCAAAGGAGACAAGTTGTCAGGTACACCGGCCTCGTTTGCATAGACTTTTCACCTAGATGTATACATAGCTGCTAACCTGTGCGTCTGTATAACCTGGTGGAGCGAACGTACCTAAGCTTGCTGGCTCTATTGTTTTTAGCGATAAAGCCGACATTCCACATTAACCTTTTTAGGGTTTCCTCAACCAAAGGAGTTTCGATTGTCTGCCGTTCGTTTGTACCGCTTGACGTCTACCGACTCTCGCTAGCTCAAGAGTAGACTGCAATGTGGGTATGTTGTCATCAACAACACCCGGATGCAGTGCACATTATCCGGATCTATACCCTGCTTTGAAGAGTGTGTCTATTGTAGTGTATCAGTTGGTAGCTTTTGTATACACCTTGGGAAGAATTCCGATCAAGGATGTCTTTTGTGTCCAAGTGTACATACGTGAGTCGAGAGCTGTCTGACTCCGGATATCCCTGTTCAGTGTCTAGAAAGTACAAGTTGTTTTATAGGGATTATGAAACTGATTGAAGTCACTTTGAATTGGCGAGCAGCACAATCCTGTCCGACTGTTGAAGTTCCTCGTGCAAGGAACCGCAGAGCTAGAATGTTCGTAACACGAAGACGAGGATAAGACAAACCGCACTGTCGTATGTAGTAGCCAGCTGGCTTGATGGGAAAAGAGAAGGATTGATAGACAACCATATTGTAAGAAATCGTAAAACGCAAGCGAACACAACAGATTTGAACAGTCAGAAAAACAGATAAGGTGCAAGGACAAAACCGATAACAAAAGAGATCATGCAGCTGAGTCGAATCGTTCAAGGGAGCGGTGGTGTGAACCCAGTTCTAGATCCACAACACTGCACGGTAGTCTATTGTGCCCTACCTCAAAAGGACGTACTCAAATGAGAATGACCCGAACAACACCGAAATTCCGCATATCAAGGACTTGCCAGCAACCGAACAACAAGTAAAATCAGTCCAAAACATTCGTGTATTTGGCAGGATGGTTATACACACCATGACAAGTAGCAGGGTAAAAGGGGATGCCAAAACAAGGAACTCATTTGGAATTAGAATGTCAGCCACTGGGTCATAGCGAGTAGAACAGCAGACGTGAACCAGCTGGGTGAGACTGAAAGTACGGGAAAATGAAGAATGTATAAAAGATGGTTAGTGCAGATCAACCGAGTCAAACGGACATTATGGAACGTGTACAACCAGATACCCGGTAACTTTTGTGCAGAACTACATTGTGACGGCGATCGACGTTCTACACCTGATGCTCGACTACGGCCTTAGTCACAAACCATCAAAGCCATCAATCCCGGACAAGAAGGGAAGGTAACCTCGGAATTTGGCAGGATGGTTATACACACCATGACAAGTAGCAGGGTAAAAGGAGATGCCAAAACAAGGAATTCATTTGGAATTAGAATGTCAGCCACTGGGTCATAGCGAGTAGGACAGTAGACGTGAACCAGCTGGGTGAGACTGAAAGTACGGGAAAATAAAGAATGTATAAAAGATGGTTAGTGCAGATCAACCGAGTCAAACGGACATTATGGAACGTGTACAACCAGATACCCGGTAACTTTTGTGCAGAACTACATTGTGACGGCGATCGACGTTCTACACCTGATGCTCGACTACGGCCTTAGTCACAAACCATCCATCAAAGCCATCCCGGACAAGAAGGGAAGGTAACCTCGGAGTAGGTATATGCGTACAACTGTACACCAAAATTTTATGCTGGTTATACTTACCACCCTGGAAGTAGGCTAACTGTTGAGCTTGGGGAACAGACTAACTATCCCGTCACACCGACATTCTTTACAACAACCAGCACCAGGACCGACACCACAAAAATGTTTTCCACTATAACCTCCATCAACCCGCGTTTAAGAGTGGAACCGCCGTTCCAAGAATCCATACCTCGGGTGCTTAATTCGGCCGCAGAAACAAGGTTGCTCTAAATCATTACTTAGTAAACTGACAAAATCGATGTGTAGATGCTGGGTGGGTGCGAACCATTCCAGTTACCATTCATCCCAGTGAATGTGTATATACAACAAGAATACAGAAAACCGATATTTCACAGATTACCCCATTTCAACCAATTGACAATTTCCAATAAAAACCCTCCTCAAATGCCAATGGGAAAGTCACTGAGACCAGCTCCCGCGATTATGAGTGATTGTAGGGATATAATAGCCTGAGAATGACCACCGCCTTCATCCATACAAAGAATATAGAAATCCGTCCCGGTAGAATCAACACCCCCCAAGTCATTCGGGTTACGTAGAGATTGAGTCGGTAAACTGTTCATCCGTTTGGTCTCTCTGCTCCTCGAAATTTACACCATTCTAGCCTTCAGTAAGTAGAGTCGACGTACGTCTTGATAGAATGTCCCCCGGGCTGGTTCTCACAATCGCCCCCGATCGGTCGCCTGAACTGACCTCTAAACAGTGACCACTGGGAGTCCAAAAATCTCATAACAAGACGAGATCATCTTCCTTCAGGTTCCCTCCTTGTTCAAACCACTTTGACATCGTCTACAAATCCCCGGGGGTACTCCTTCACCCACCGATTCCCAAACAGGTCGGCTCATCATCGTCATCATCGACAGCAGGACATCAGTGTTCAACACCGATGCTTCACTGCCGTACAACCATGACTTGTTTGAAAGCCTTATTGTAGACAAAAGAGTAAATGTGGACGGGGGAGGAACTTAGTGCTAGCTTAACACAATCATTTCGAGGTGCCTACAACTCCGTTCACTCAGGCAATCTGGATAGAAACTAACAACAAGAACGCCACTGACATCGATTGGCAGCCATATCTTGCAGTGTCTCCAACCAGGCACAGTGAGGATCACGCGGTCCCCATCCTGGAGGGCGAGTAGCACCGGCAGCACCCAAGCATTTCGTGATCTCCTTCATACTCCTCCGCCAAGTCAAGGGTTGGCCACCTCTCTGTTTACGCCACTC
>NW_008751674.1:3120414-3122529 GCF_000715545.1 Opisthorchis viverrini | reverse complement strand
CCTTCCCACTGCACAAGCAAACGTCGCTGGGCCATTTGACTGTCAGTCATCTGACCGAAGGGCCTTATGCTCCACGCTGCCTACAAACCTTAAACAAAATAACACCTTTCTAAATCCACGAGATCCTTTCTATATAGGAGCTTTTAACGTCCGTACTCTATGTCAAATTGGCAAACAGGCAATGCTTGCTGAAACCTTGTACTCCCTTAAAATTGATGTATGCTGTGTCTCCGGAACACGCATACAATAGGCCGGCTAGGTTCGCGTGTGTCCATGCTTCTGTAAGGTTCGTGAGTCTTTGGCAGTATGATTGGGTTCTCAGTCTCGGAAGGCAAAACGGGCCACTGGAAACGACCTCCTACGCGGAATATCCCACGGTCATCAAAAGGACTCAACCTGCGAACTGGACTGATGGACGAGACTAATGTACACTTGTTATCAGCGGGTTTGTCGCCCAGTGTGCAGAGCTCGTCTGGGAACGCGTTCTCTCGAACAAACTTTACAACACAGACTGATGATTCCATGCCCATTCTGAGTCAGGTGACCGTTCACCTTAGTCACGGGGGTGGTTCACTTTCCAATCAAAATGCAAAATCTGAGCAACGCGATGGCCCGCAAGAGTTTCGTCCAACTGTCATGGTGATTAAACTTATTCAACCAAGAGGTGCTTGGCTGCACATAAGCAACCGTGCAATTATGGGTTTTCTACGCTTCTGAAGGAAGCGGTTTGGTTCCGTTGACCATGACGACTCTTCATCCCATAAGAAAATCGGGCTCCGGATCCACGAACTGCGTCCTATATCTTCTGGAGATATACCTCGTGATGCGATGTCCGCTGGGCTGTTTTTACCGTCAACGTACCTCCACCACTGATGCACATTTGTGAGCTCATGTTGTCTTGCGGTTCGTGACGAAACTCTAGAAACGCGCAGTTGTGTTACGCAGTGCCTGGAGGACGAGCGTTGAATCCGTTAATAAAAGGGGGTCGATATGATCGGTAAGGATAGCTCTCCTGTTGCTCGCATGTCCATTCTTGCATACATTAGGCTATCCATAAGCTTCAAACGAAGAAACGTGAGGGGCTCTGAGAGGAGAAACACGGCACTCACCCCATACAAAGTAACATTGTTTGTGGCTCTTATTCCGCGAACAAACATAAAAACCACGCCGTGTGTTTTAACCGATGCATCTGAGAAACAACGGAGCTCGTAAGATTGAGAGAAGACAGGAATCTCGGAATTTCCAACTGGGTCTTCATCGGCATCGCCTCTAATTTTGCATGCTTGTACGATTTCGGCGCTCCATTCCTCAGCTCATTTAACCTGAAGTCTACAAAGTCAATGGAATAGCAAGCTCTGAGACAGTAGAGCCCATTGGGTGGCAGCATCCTTCCTTTCGTGGGGATTTCAAACCTAGAATTTGCTTGAAACAAGAATTCATCAGTCGACACGCCCTACTGAATCTCAAGTGTCGGTGCCACAAGGGCGGACTACACCAAGGTTTCGCAGCGTACGATCTTTGAAAGGAATTTCTGCCAGATGGATAGGTTGTTTTGTTGACCATTTCATCAGTCGGAATCCGCGAGCTGTCAGAGCGCACTCCAGATTGAACGCGAAGGTTGCGAGATATTCTGGTGAAATGGCACTAAACAATAAATCGCCTACGTAAAACAACGGTTTCGCTGTTAAAACCTCAGCGTAGCTTGACATAATAGTGTGACTTCCGATGAATACTTCAGGTCGTGGGCTATCGAACGGTTTTCAGCAACCCTGTGAGTAGTGTACTACATATATACAACGTATAGCGATATATTGAATGCCGCAAAACTGAAACATGACACGGCCTGGTGAAGCACATTCAGTTGCTTAAAAACATCATTAACAAGAGATTCAGCTGGGTTCCGCGTGAGTCATCCGTCAAAACCAAATCGGTATGCGAATGAGTGTATTCCGTCAGTAAACGAAGCTGTTGATTCTAGGCCTCATCGTGTAGGTCCACTCCCCTAATTGCCATCAGTCCTGCTTCATACTTCAACACCGAATCGGGCGTGCGTGCGGACAACCCACTCATTAACAAATTGAAACAGTATCAAACGAAAGATCCAAGTGGATCTCG
>NW_008751674.1:3104949-3120198 GCF_000715545.1 Opisthorchis viverrini | reverse complement strand
CCTTCCCACTGCACAAGCAAACGTCGCTGGGCCATTTGACTGTCAGTCATCTGACCGAAGGGCCTTATGCTCCACGCTGCCTACAAACCTTAAACAAAATAACACCTTTCTAAATCCACGAGATCCTTTCTATATAGGAGCTTTTAACGTCCGTACTCTATGTCAAATTGGCAAACAGGCAATGCTTGCTGAAACCTTGTACTCCCTTAAAATTGATGTATGCTGTGTCTCCGGAACACGCATACAATAGGCCGGCTAGGTTCGCGTGTGTCCATGCTTCTGTAAGGTTCGTGAGTCTTTGGCAGTATGATTGGGTTCTCAGTCTCGGAAGGCAAAACGGGCCACTGGAAACGACCTCCTACGCGGAATATCCCACGGTCATCAAAAGGACTCAACCTGCGAACTGGACTGATGGACGAGACTAATGTACACTTGTTATCAGCGGGTTTGTCGCCCAGTGTGCAGAGCTCGTCTGGGAACGCGTTCTCTCGAACAAACTTTACAACACAGACTGATGATTCCATGCCCATTCTGAGTCAGGTGACCGTTCACCTTAGTCACGGGGGTGGTTCACTTTCCAATCAAAATGCAAAATCTGAGCAACGCGATGGCCCGCAAGAGTTTCGTCCAACTGTCATGGTGATTAAACTTATTCAACCAAGAGGTGCTTGGCTGCACATAAGCAACCGTGCAATTATGGGTTTTCTACGCTTCTGAAGGAAGCGGTTTGGTTCCGTTGACCATGACGACTCTTCATCCCATAAGAAAATCGGGCTCCGGATCCACGAACTGCGTCCTATATCTTCTGGAGATATACCTCGTGATGCGATGTCCGCTGGGCTGTTTTTACCGTCAACGTACCTCCACCACTGATGCACATTTGTGAGCTCATGTTGTCTTGCGGTTCGTGACGAAACTCTAGAAACGCGCAGTTGTGTTACGCAGTGCCTGGAGGACGAGCGTTGAATCCGTTAATAAAAGGGGGTCGATATGATCGGTAAGGATAGCTCTCCTGTTGCTCGCATGTCCATTCTTGCATACATTAGGCTATCCATAAGCTTCAAACGAAGAAACGTGAGGGGCTCTGAGAGGAGAAACACGGCACTCACCCCATACAAAGTAACATTGTTTGTGGCTCTTATTCCGCGAACAAACATAAAAACCACGCCGTGTGTTTTAACCGATGCATCTGAGAAACAACGGAGCTCGTAAGATTGAGAGAAGACAGGAATCTCGGAATTTCCAACTGGGTCTTCATCGGCATCGCCTCTAATTTTGCATGCTTGTACGATTTCGGCGCTCCATTCCTCAGCTCATTTAACCTGAAGTCTACAAAGTCAATGGAATAGCAAGCTCTGAGACAGTAGAGCCCATTGGGTGGCAGCATCCTTCCTTTCGTGGGCATTTCAAACCTAGAATTTGCTTGAAACAAGAATTCATCAGTCGACACGCCCTACTGAATCTCAAGTGTCGGTGCCACAAGGGCGGACTACACCAAGGTTTCGCAGCGTACGATCTTTGAAAGGAATTTCTGCCAGATGGATAGGTTGTTTTGTTGACCATTTCATCAGTCGGAATCCGCGAGCTGTCAGAGCGCACTCCAGATTGAACGCGAAGGTTGCGAGATATTCTGGTGAAATGGCACTAAACAATAAATCGCCTACGTAAAACAACGGTTTCGCTGTTAAAACCTCAGCGTAGCTTGACATAATAGTGTGACTTCCGATGAATACTTCAGGTCGTGGGCTATCGAACGGCTTTCAGCAACCCTGTGAGTAGTGTACTACATATATACAACGTATAGCGATATATTGAATGCCGCAAAACTGAAACATGAGACGGCCTGGTGAAGCACATTCAGTTGCTTAAAAACATCATTAACAAGAGATTCAGCTGGGTTCCGCGTGAGTCATCCGTCAAAACCAAATCGGTATGCGAATGAGTGTATTCCGTCAGTAAACGAAGCTGTTGATTCTAGGCCTCATCGTGTAGGTCCACTCCCCTAATTGCCATCAGTCCTGCTTCATACTTCAACACCGAATCGGGCGTGCGTGCGGACAACCCACTCATTAACAAATTGAAACAGTATCAAACGAAAGATCCAAGTGGATCTCGGTTGAGACTCCAGTTCTCACTTTTCCCTCTCCAACTGATGCACAAAGACTGCTACGTGTTTCACTTGGAACGACGTTCAAGATATCGAATTACATAAGTTAACTAGACAAAATGAAAGCCATACGGCGCTATTCGGTCTTCATCAACCTTAGAAACAGTGCCAACTCAGGGAAACTACTTCAATATCTTCGATATCATACCTACTGAAACAGTAAGCAGCCTTTGTGCGGTATATTCAGTTGAACAAATTCGGTTGAGTTTCCCGCTAACACCACTTTGCTTTGCAAGTGAGTATGCAATTAAAACTCCCACGCGTGTTTACCACACTGTACCTAGCGAGGAAGTGTCGACGTGGTCGGAGAGAATACATAACGCTGGACTCTAGGATTTGGTACTGTATCTGCGGGACTGCCAGTCGGGTATTAACATTCCTGACCTTCTCATCATGAGTATGAAGAGGGAAGCGCTGTCAAAGTCATCGGCTTCTAGATTTTGTCTGTTCTTTTTAAACAGATATCCCAGCTTTGAACATATCCCTCAACTCATTCTCGGTAGGCATACAACACCTGAAACATCAAGCGTTCTGAAAAATTACGCAAGGTGCAGAGCCTGAAATTCAATCAGAAGGTTTGTATGCTGCCCAGGACAAATTGAAAAACTGATATCGAGTCATATTTATATTTCTGTCGAGACAATTCAAGATACCTGTTTATGAAAAGTGTCAGGGTTCCCTAACAATACTCTTTTTCTCCTATCGCGCCATATCACAGATGTTTGGAAGTGGAAGCCAACCAACAACGACCAAACCAATCAGCGAGCAAATTAGGAACATCCGTTAGCCATTGAGCAGAACAGTTGAAAAACAAATAGCACACCGAAGACCACACTTACATACCCATGCGACGGACTGAGTTTAGAACTTGTCCAACCGACACAGAGGAGCCGTGTAGACCATATTCAAGTCGATTTTCGGTCCAATTAGGTCGCGGATATTTTTGTAACCGTAACGAATCATTGTAGGCCTGAAATGGTGAGAAGTATGAAACAGGGCAGGATGGTCGAGGAGCCGAGTCCAGTAGTAAAGGGTTTGGTAAAGTATTGTTCCGAGGCACAAGTGTATACTGGTAGGAATTTAGGGCGCAATTATGGAAGGCTAATGATAACTGTAGTTCAGTGCTACACAGCGAGTATCCCACAACCAGTGATCCGTCCCGCCAATAAGTGCGCAGCTCACGGATCTGGAACTGACAAACTGTGTGAGACAGTTCCATCACGCCTTCTTTCTGGATTATTTATGCCACCAGAACGGTTCAAGATTGCATAAACTCACTTCCAGTCGCGGTCGAGTTAGAGGAACGAGATTGTTGGTGAGTACGTACAGCTATCCAGTAAATTCGGTCATGCCAAAGCTATTAGAATGCAGCTTCATTAGACAACGCCTGAAGTTGTTCTAACTTGATCCTCGGTCCACAATCGTGAACCTTAAGCGCCACTCGTCTTCCAAACTGCCGGCTCATATCAAATGATCCACCGTAGAGGGACTGCTACTTCAAAGAAGGCCGATTCAGGGTGTTTTCGTGCCGTTTTGTTAATGTTGGGATGAAACTCAAATTTTAACAATTGGTATATTTAGGGGTTAAAAGCACCTCGACAAAACAGACTTTCTAGTTCTTTCTCTGATCAGGGCAAAAAATTGGTTCTTCCTTTACTAACACACCGGTAAGCTGGCAATCGAATGGTGCTACACGAAAAACCACCCCATCCTCAGGAGTGAAAGATGTCGAGCAGCTTCACGAGGGAAGTTAGAAAGGACAAGTGGCAATGGTACGTACCGCTCAAGCGAGAGACCCCACGCAATTACGGTTAGGCCCTCCGGTAGCCCCATAGGTCGAAGCATTTCTGGTCGAAAGATTCCAGAGTTTCCGATCTCGACCCATTTCTGAAGACCTATTGGATGCATGAATAGATTGGGAAGTGGAAAAAACGAATAAATATACTTTCAATGTCTAGCGACCATACCGCTTGAAAGAAGCACTAGGGCTGAGGACTAAAGGGTTGTCCAAGCCTGGACAGGAGCAGTCGAGATGCGGAGGCTGAGGTCGAACCCAGTGTCCCTTTCTCCTACTTGTATAGCAACAATTCTGCAGAGATACAGCTCGACAGCCTAGCTCTATGCACAAAACCAGGCAGAGAACCCTTGGAAAACAATAATAAATTGGCTCCCGAAGGAACACACAACACATAAGACTGCTAGAGGCTCTTTGACAGCCCATGACCCGTTTCGCATGAGACTGTAGCTTGCCAATAAATTGCCTCATCCATATGAACTACGTCAAAACCTCACAGATACTCACCGGGATGATAGCTGAAGATTTCCATACTTGGCTCAGTGTACGGGTTGTATGCCGGTTTGAAGCGCAACTTTGCCAACCCAAGTTTGTTGAAAAACGCCCGAATCACAGCTTTGAGGTGACCCAATCCCAGGCCGAAGTCTGCCACAAGACCTTCAACCTGATGGAATTCGGCCAAATGTGTGGCATCTAAAGTCTCGTTGCGGAACACACGGTCTATGCTAAAATATCGGACAGGGACGACAGGAGTCTGAAAGGGCGGGTTGGAAATGAGAACGTATGGAGCTGGTTGAAACGGAGTAAAGACTTTCAATATCACGGCAAAGGGTGGAAAAATAAGGTGCTCAATCGGCCTTCAGCCGCATCATCATCGAGAGTAATACACCGGTAATGGTCCGTAACTTACTTCAGTAAACAAGTTCAAATCAGGATAATTTTCAGGAAGAGGCCGACTGAACAAAGTGGTGCGTTGGACCATAAAGAAGTAAAGATTGTCGAGAAAATAGGATTAGGTCACCCGTACACATCCTGTGGTGGGCTAGTCCGCAAAAGGCATGGAGTGAATAGGTCAAAAGTCGAAAGTCAGAAAGTAAAAATGGCAGCTGGCATCAAAATCAAAGGCGTCCTTTTCGGGATTCAAATCGATTGAACTCGAAATCTACAACCTCATCAAAAGTACAAACCATTTTAATTAACCTGAACCACGCTGCCGCTCGATTTGACATGCGCTTCACACCTGAAAAGTGTAAAGTGACGCTACAAGATTGGGTGGGATCAAGCCCACACCTCGTGCTTGCAGGCGAGCCAACCGATGTGGTAGACAAATTTGTTTACCTGGGCAGCTATATAAGTTCCGGTGTACTGGCTACAGATGGGATTATTTCTCGACTCGGAAGGCCAGGGCAGCTTTTGCCAACCTCCGACACCTATGGCGGCAAGTTGACGTCAGTGTGTCTGTCAAGGGAGGAGTTTACACTGAAGCAGTGAGATCCATTCTGCTTTATGGACCAAAGAAGTGGCCAATACATTCAGAGGACGTACGAAAGTTGTGTGTGTGTTTCAGCATCAGTGTGTCCAAAATACTGGTTGGGTTTGGTGGTAACATCGGATCAGTAATGCCGAGGTATGCCAGATGGTCGTACGAAGAAGGAACTCTCCCGCGATAGATGAATTACTCACTCTCCATAGGTTAGGCCATGTGCAACGCATTCCAGAGGACCATCTGTCTCAGAAGGCTCTTTCCGCCCAACCCTGTAATGAGTGGAAATGACTGAGAGGGGGTGAGACGGACCAAGTGGTTAGAGCGCTAATTTACTGGCCGGAAGGTTCGTGGTTCGAATCCGACCTCTGCCTCTCGACTTTCCCTGTCTAGGTTTGGGTAACCTGGCAGTATTCCAGCCCTCGTACCTCCTTCGTGTGGCAGGGCAGCTAGGCACCGAAAGGGTGCTACGGCTTAACGATTTTTACGGAGAGGTGGACGGTGTCGAACCTGGCAACGAAATATCAAAACGCAAACCAGTAAACTGAGCTGGGTCGATAACTGCCACCTCCCTGGATTAAGACCCCGGGACTCAACGCGCTAATGGTTAGTGACACTGGTAGGAATGGTCCGATCGTGCAGTCAGTGGCTCTCGTGCATCAAAGCTATCGCCCTAAATGCATAGCTACCCAGTTCCCGAACTAACAGAACATGCCATCACCTCCAAGGCTTGACTGTTTATCCCACTCCCACTTTCTGGTGATCGAAGCTATAGCAGCTGGAACCAGTGTGCCTACGGTACACGGTTTATAGCTGATAAATTGAATAGAATTGAATAAACATAGGGACCCCGGGCGATACAACATTCATTTACCTAGCAGTGAAGAACTCGCTAGTAAACTAGGGTTTCGATTCCAATGGCAGCGCCCTACAATAAAGACACCGGAAGGACGTCACCAGGTAATTAGCTAGATTGATATTTCTCGTCTTTTGTATGGTGAGATGGCGACCGTTTCCGGACAGACCCGTCACATCGAACGAAGATGGCAAGCGCTAGCGCACAATTGAGTAATGCAACATGCGGTCTGCGCCAAGTTGCACGTGAATCAACCTCAGCGCCACGCACAAGGTGTAAACCGATGGGAATAAAACGAAAGGGTGAACAAAGGAGGCAGTTCTAAAGACATACGCATGCCCCCAACTAATGGCTCATAATTGTTAACCCAAGTGAACCCAAGTGATTCTCAGTGTGTATGAAAAGGGGCATCTGGTGACGCGCACCATTCAGAAGACGCATACAGGGTACATACAAGTATGGCTAGCCAATCCTAGCCATCATTTAGCTAGGCCTTTACAGACATGGTCAAAGGGGGTAATCTCTGGTATGTTGTTGGCTGGCCACTCCGGAATGTCTGGAGTATCACTCAGCTTCTTCTACATATGGATATACAGAATTGATGCAGATAGATAGAATATAGGCTACATTAACCCGTAGTTCAAAAGAACACGGTAAAATGTAATGCAATGTATATAAAATGAAGGTAACAAAGCAAAACGGAGTTCAGTCTGCCAATCAAACCAGAACCCGTCAGTGGAGAGCAGGTGAAAAAGGTGAAAACTTACCGCGGTATGACAGTTTATGCACCTCCATAATCCACTGAGCTATACTGGACGTAATGTGTGACTCTGAGAGCCACCCAATACTGACTAACTCAGACTCCTGATCCTCCAGGTTGGAAATTGGACCTGCCCTCTGAAAATGTAGGCTGCCCTGGCCGTGGTATGCTAAAAAACGCTATTTTATGGTTGGGATTTTGGGCCAAAGGCTCTGGTTGCGGACCATAATCGTCCCCCTCTGTATGCCTTGGCCCCCCTGGAAAAATCATTGTCGCACACTTACAATGATCTAAGTTACATCGTTCGTCACGTCGTGCCATCAGCCGGGTCACCTTACTTGCAGAATACAGTAGGGCGAGTGAGCGAAAACGGGCTACCTCCGACGCCTCCCTTCTCCATTTTCACACGGTCGTTCTTCGCTCCCTCCTCATCCAATTACTAAAGACATCTCCATAGGCGCATTCTTAGAGGCTGACAGATCCATTCGCATCCTATAACCGGTAGCTGCAATATACGCGGTTAACTTTGCCGCCACGGCCGCAAACACTTCGAAATCATTCTTCAAACATCAATGCTCAGTTCACCTGTTGATATTCGTCTCTGTGCGGTTCGTTTGCAACCAACCAGAGTGAATTGGTTAGTCGGTAACCAAGAATGCAACAATCCGTAGGGGAATAACAGGTATTACACACAGAAATTGCCTCATTCTCACCTGTTTGGCAAGTGCGTAGAGCATTCGGGCACTGACAGCAGTAGTGTGGGTCCTGAGCAGGTTCTTCTCAGCCTCTGAGACGAGCCATTCCGACTGATAGCCACGACTCCCAAATGAGCCCTGGCTGTGAACTTTACTGACGCGATCCACGTAGTCTGCGGGAGCGACTCGACTAAGTTCTGTAATCGCAGGGTCTACAAGATATACGGAGTTCACGATAAGAAAAGGTTAGTCATCTGCCCAACAGAACAACGAATGTTAAACGCTGTTGTTTCATTGCCGCGCACCATTATTCCAGTACGCTCACTCTATAAGAGGCCACCATCTAGGAAACAGCCGCGGCACTATCTATTTTTCTATATTGTGGACATAGCGTTCTCTTTTCATAGGAAAACTCAGACCGAAAAACATTTCGAAGGTAACAAACCTTTAAGTGTGAATCCTCTGTAGCTGCCGTATATCGACCGAGAGAGGTCCAAAACCTCCACGGACTAACAGACTGAAATAAGAAAACCACTGTGCGAGCCCTCCACGGACAAAAAAAAAACTGAAATAAGAAAACCACTGTGCGAGCAGCCGACAGGTTCTTCGGTGAAGTTGACCTCAATGCATTCACCAGATGATGCCAAATGTATCGAATGCTACTTTGAGAACGAGTAAAAACGTGACAAGTGATTATCAGTTTTAGTTGACCACAGATCATCTTATTTGTCCAACATGTATATCACAGATAAACTCTCTCGTCAAGCGGACCAAAGTTGAGCGCCTAAGCGAAGTGGATAGGACAAAAAAAGATTGTTGACGCATGTTGTCTCGTATGACGTATAGCTAAAAACCAATGTATCAAGCAACAGCAGAACAAACAGTCGGTTTACAGAAGAAGATCGTTAACACGAAAAAATTTCCCCACCAGAAACTGGACGTTCGTCCATAGGCGTAAAAATAGGATATCGGTCACCGGACCGAATTCATCCAAAGTCGTAACAGAAGAGTCCTGTAACTGGTTACTATGTCCTCGCCTAGCATAACCACTCAGATCACCTTATGCCTGAAAGATATAATAGACCCATCTTTGTTGAAGTTACCAGTCAGACAGTCGAAACTGTCACAAGAGGTGGAATCCACTTCAACCATTGATTTATTGAAACTGAAACCACAAACATGTCATTTGCACCTTGGATGGAAATAAGGACTTAGCGAATTCTCAGCCAGATTCACGAACAGATGGATTTTCTCGCCAGTTTACTTTCTTTTAGTCAGTTTTGGTCTCATCCTGCTGATAAGTATCTCCACATAATGTGGTACTCTACTTCGATTACGACATCCTTAAAAAGGGGTCATTAGGATGATATCCTTAACTCACCTAAGTGTCGCGGCACCAGACAATAAAGATCTCAGCTATCAGTATCCCGGAGCTCTTTCTGGTTCGTTGGGCCCAAGAATGGTAAGGCTGCTTGAAGCCGATTATGATACACGATAGAGCACGCGAACACAACAGCCAGCAAAATGACGGTTGGGCAACGTGGTCTACTGTACATCATCATCGACAGCATGACATCAGTGTTCAACACTGATGCTTCACTACAGTACTACCGTACACTTTGGAAAACTAGCATAGAAACCCACCTGATATGAAGAATGTGTCATGGGCATCGCGAGCTGGATGCTGTTGGGGTTGAAAGAGGCTATCAAAGTTCCAAAAGCTGCATTCTACGTAGTTGTTTGTTGGCATTTCAGTGAACCTGGAAAAATGCACACACAGGAGACATGAGTATGAAGCTAAACAAACCCAAACCACTCACTTGGGTACAGCTCGTGAATAAAGGAGTGATACAAACAGGGATATTCACTTACCCCATGTCCGAAAGAATCTTCGAGAACTCCTCACGCACTCGTAGCAACGGATGCAAATGACCAGAGGGAAGAGTGGCACCCAGAGCATTGAAGTTGTATGCTTTGAATCGAGTGGTTTTCCAAGATCCGCTTCAGGTAAGACAGAAAAACCAAGATTCAGAAGGAATCATTATTTCTACTTGTCAAAAAGAAACCAAAGTATTCGAAAGTAAATTGTTTTAAAAAAAAACAAAACAGCACAGCAATTCAAGTGCCACGTCCAGCCCGAAGGTTGTGTACTGTTTCCTTGTTTGACCAACTCATTTTCGTTCTGATTCACATTTCCCATTCCAGCTTTGTCACGTTTACCCACCTCGTGAGTGTTGACGATTGTGGTCACAGACTGACCCAAGGGGCCAATTGGCCCCACTCATGATTCGTTGTCTCTCGAGATGCCAATGTTTATCATATTCGTATATTTTTTAGTTTTGCCGTGACTTGCATTTCTCGCTGTGTCGTATTCTATGCGCCGATGTTCCGCGCACGGTCCCTTCAACTTCCAGTCTCGGATTAATGATCTGGATGGACCCAGTCCTTCAACCGACAGCACACCGTTTGGATGCCCGAAAGACATTTCCGCCCTACCAGTTTTCAATACTTCACTTTAACTTACATAGTAACATAGCTTGAGACTATCACGCCTTCATCTGAGTGCAGAAGGCCGAAAGGTCAGAGGTGCGCGGCTGAATACCTATATTTTATCAACTGCATCGATCATCTGGTGAAACTATCCGATGCCACAGCACAAACGTTTCGCGACGGCCTGATTGAGATAAAAAATCCTGCTACGAAAGATTCACCCACTAGTCGCAGTCTAAATTGAAGATGGATCAATTCGTGTGATGTTGAACAAGCAAGTGATTGATGAGTTACAGCTACCTCTAGCTGACGAACTAATTACTGAGCTCACTGGTGCCAAATTATGCTCTGATTTGGATATTCGAGGTGCATATTTTCACATGCTACTTACTCCCGATTCTCGACCCCACAACGCTTTGCTCAAACAGTACGGCTTTCGCCAACATGCATTCCACATATGTACTAATATATACAGTCTCGATGGGATGGTGACAGTGCACCAGTCACCTGACAGAAATTCACCATATTTTCATTATCAGATTCGAACGGCTGAATTGCTTGCGTGGATGAGGGCTGGGCAACTCTCCTGTGAACTTGTTGAGTACTGAAGTGAGCCTCCATCAGCGGCATCGATCGAACATCTACTGTGAACATTACCGAATACAATCCCAGTGGACAAAGATAGGAAGAATCTAGCCAGCTAGCTCGGATATACGGTGATAGCGCGCTCGTCATGGGGATCGGTCAAGTACCTGTAGAAACCCTTTAGAAGTTTCATCCATATACGGAAAAACCATGCAGAAAACAACCAGGAAAGCGCAAAGATCTAATTGCGCCCAGTGTGACTGCACCTGCGAGCACTTCGCTTTGTGATGTGATTGCCTTACTAAACCCTTGGTCAGAAAAGCACCGCTTAGTTTGGAATGCCTTCTGGGCAGTTTACTTGCATGACCCACACGCTTTTTCCTGTTTCCGTCTCCCTTCTCAAGTCCTTTGATAGCCCCGTGCGATACCCATCTCAGCTTCGGAAGATTTGGTAGGTTTCTTTATTGTAGCCAAAATGAACACCCCTGCTCACAACTGAATACATGACGTGAGCCAGGTGTGAAACGTCGTAACCACGGCATAAATGACTTCCGGGCACCACTTAGGGCATTTTCATGTTGCCATCCTGAAGCCCCTAATATTTAGTCCGGTAAAAGTTTACTGGGCCGCACAAAACAGACAATGAAGTCAGCGTAATTTTCACCAGTAAATTTTCACGATTTATATTATATCGCAGTCTAATTTAGAGCCAAAGGGGTGGAAACATCGTCCCCATCAAGGAGTGACAACCCTACGTTCATTATGTTGTCCCTAATGTCCGCTTTGACAGCCTCCGTCAAGCGATAAAAACCAGACGAAATATTTCACCTACCTAGCAATCATTTCCGGGGAAATATCTGTTTCTTCTTTCCCAACGTCCAAGGAGAAGGACGGCCCCTTACGAATGATATAACTCGTTCGTTTCCTGTGGGCCATTACACGCGTAATGTGGAGCAACTTACACCTCAGTGATTAACTTCCGCTTACGGAAATCTGTTTTTTGGGCATCTGATAGGCAGTTGGAATCAAGGAGGAATTTTGAAAGCATTTGCTGCACAACATCCTCCACAGCATCGTCGATCTGCAAAAAATAGCATCGTGATAAAAAACAAACGCAACCCACCGCTCGCAGTACACGGGGACCATCCGCGAAGTCTTTAGATATGACTAACCAGTTAGCTGCCAGAGCTTTGCTCAGTCCAATTTTTGCATTTGGGAAACTCGCCTGCCGATTTTCATTCAGAAGATAAACCATAATAATACCATTAGAGCCTTTTGTGTGATTCCGGTCTCTGGAACGGCCATAAACGCCCGATATTCATGGCTACCATGCTGTACTACCTCGCGACCCTCTTTAGTTAACTCATACGCGCTATCGGTTATTTGATCACAGGAGATTACCTGTGGCAGACTGGGTTAGGCAAATGCTGGAAAGAAACTTACATCTCCTAAACTTTGAAGACTTTTTATCCCCCCAACGACAGTCTGATGATCCAGCCTCAGTTGTTCAGCAAGAGCTGTCGAACGGAGTTCATCATGCGACTCCAGTTCAGATAAAATAAGGCGGACGATCTCCATCGCCATACCCTGATGCGTCTGAAGAGTTGATAAGAAATATCACAATTGGAGATGCGAGATGCACTTATGAAGCTGTAACAAAAAATGGATAAAGCTTTGAAATGCGATGGCAGAAATTATCAGACGATTGTCTCCACAGAACCAAGTGAGACAGCACCCAACGAGAGTCTAAAAATTTCTATTAGAAGATGGGTTACCCTCGAGGATCCAGCAGCACCTAGATGAAACTCTCTGATCTCCCCCGGACTGAAAATGTGGAGACAGCCCCTTTGTGGCTGAGAAAATAGTGGTAGGAACTTCAAAGTGGTAGTGGAGGGAATAAAGTGTCGCGAAGTATCGCAGTCTGCTGTTTTGTGTCAATATGGTAAGTAGATGAAATCGAAGCCCCATGCGAATAGGAAGCTCAAAGTGGGTACTGTGGTCCCAATTCAGCTATACAGTGCTTTGTTTATTTCAACAATGGAGCGGCGTGAGTAACAACTGTAATTTGACGTATGAAGCAAGTGGTCAAGCTGGTGTATAATGAAGTCCGAAAACCCATCAAGTTGATACTCAGGGCACGCCAACTCACTGATCTCAAATGAACAGAGCACAGGAGGTCAACAACCCAATGTCTCCGTCTGGAGAGCAAGGCTACATAGTTCTTCCAGGTAGGCCAGAGGTACACTGGAACAAGTTGCTAAAAAAACCATCCATCGCTGTGAAAGGGATGAGGAAGCAGTCAGAGACAGCCATTGTGTCACAGTAGTGCCAGGATCGGTCGACGGTGGTGTATTCTGGAAAACGAAGCAAGCTTTCATATAGGCTTGGGTAGGAAAGAGGCTGATCACAAAAAACTACTGCTTCTCATGCCAAACAACGCGGTGGTGAAACAAACGAGTACAACTGACGTTAGTCCCACACCAAGAAACATTAGTTTCACAGGGTCATGCGGCTCGAATTTTTGAACCATCCCCCAGTTCATACTAGGCAACATTTGCTCCCCAAAGTGTAATGCTGTCGCGAAGACCAAACAAACGCAAAACAAGTAGAAATAAAGCGTTCATATCACGTTATATTTATATGACGTATGACGTACGGCGTCATATGACGTACGTCTGTGACCCACTGAGCTGTACTGCGGGCTGTCAATGCGACAATTAATTTCTCATGCCAGGTTGGTCAACAGCTGGAGGTCTGACCAGCAATCTCCTGCTCCTCCAGATTGGGGCTTAGCACACGTCAGCAACTTGTTTAACAAAAATGGCAATGCATTCCCAGCCATATACCACTGTTTTGGGGTCAGGTTTCTGAGCCAAAGGCTTCGGTCGAGGAACTTAATCGTCCTCATGTCTAAGTTTAGGCACCCAGGCGCTATCTCAGGCCATATGCAACCACTACTGCCATAATTATCAATGCTGTCATGCCACGTTGGCCGTGGCGTGGTGCCATCACCTTGCTTGCTGCATACGGCAGGACGAGTAGGCTGAAAGACTACTGCTGACGCTTCTCTCCTCCCGCTTTCACATACTTCCCCTCTCCCCCACACTATTAATAGCTTTCTCCTTACAGTTTCATCCTTTTGGAATGACGACCGCGTCCGAAAAGCATCGGACTTGGCCGAAAAACCTACAATTCAACCAGAGCCGACTGCCCCAGGTATTTCGAAATACGTTTTCAAGCCTCGATACCCAGATTATCTGGATGATTTTGATGTTCCTACTGCGGGGCATGACAACAAGCTCGCTTGACATTGATGTGGGCTGCGTGTCGGAAACAAAAATTAAAGATACGAGCATAGGATTTGAGCTAGCTGCTCCTGGCCACTGAAAAAGGACGTGCAGGGTTCGGTATCGTCATAAATCGCCGGCAACAGGAACCTTGCTTGACGGGATACTAGTTGATAGTCGCCGGTGTGGTCCATCTGAAAACGTTCACGGAAGAGTCTCAGAAGCTGGGAGCTGATCGTTGTCTGTTTGTCGTTTCGGCTAACGCTCGAAACGATCGTAACTCTATTTTGGCCATTATGGCGAGCTACAAGCCCAAATATTGTTGAAGCTGCTGGAGGTCTGAATGCACCGGTTTATTGGATTAACGCATTAGATTCGATTTAATGGTCGATTTGGATTCAAATTGTAAGTACAGACAATGGCGAACGACTGCTTCGACTATGTGCTGACCGCCGACTGTTTTTGTGCGGTACCGATTTGCAAAACAAACGAGGTATGACCGCATGACGTCCTCCAGCAGCATACAAGCCACAGGCTCAAATTGGCTATATCACCATCAATAGCAGAGGGTGCCAGTAAAAATCCCACTGCTGCTTGCTGTGGAAAAGCGATTATGCGTTTGTCCGAAGCCGCTTTTCCATTCGCTTTCCAATGCCGAGTAAGGGTCGGACAGCTCACTCGGGAGCTGGGAGGAATACAAAACCCGAAGTTGAGTGAATTTATCAGAACTGCCTCCTGGGCTCTGATCCACTTGCTATACCGTTCGATTGCGATTCGTGCTGCATCGAGACCGCCACCTCTGTACAGTTTTGCCTACGGCACGGGCAGTCTGATCCGATTGCGATCGTGCTGCATCGAGACCGCCACCTCTGTACAGTTTTGCCTACGGCACGGGCAGTCTGATTCACGGATTCCCGGATTGATAACAAGGATCGAGGCTTTTGCCCAAGTTTCCCGGGTCGGTTTTGTTCTTGTCGGTCAGTGGCTGTCGTTCACCTGAAAGGCACAAGTGAAAAAAGGGTGTAGCACTGCTCTTTATGTTCTCAGCGCGGGGCAGCATGCAAGCCAGCGCGAGGATTCGCATAAATAAATGTCTAATAGTGCTTTAAATTGGGTTCGAGAAGGAGCATG
>NW_008751674.1:3094955-3103740 GCF_000715545.1 Opisthorchis viverrini | reverse complement strand
ATCGGTATGGATTGACGTCATGTTTCGGACTAGATGTAAAATAGGTGTGCGCAAAATATGAAGGGTTATCACTCAAATGTTTTGTTAGAGTAATAAAATTCAACAATTACTCGTGTGTACTCTGTGAATAGATTGAACAACGAAAAAAAAAATTTCACGAGTTTGCACGAGGGAAAAACGAAACCGATTTCGAACGTACCGCGCGCGATGATCTCTTTAACACATCTGTTCTGCGAGGAATCCACTGGAAGTATATTGACGTAATAGTTTCCTCGTATTATCATGATCACAGAGGAGTGATGGTAAGCCCGGAGCTTTCCTAAAGCTCCCGCATCGTCAGGCAGAACCCTGCACAAATACCATCTTACCACCCGCAGCCGGACGCCGCTACGGCCAAGATCCCTTGCCGCAAGTGATTGGCCAGCAGATCAGCCTACATTGCAGTGCACCATTATGACGATCTCTGATTTGTCGAAGAAGTGTACTAATTGGCCAATCTTGTTCCAGTGTCTGCTAAATGCCAGTTGTCAGCGTCTCGTCCGGAGTGCTGCTGCTGCACGCACTTTGGATACGAAGCGCTATTCGCGAGGTTTTGATCACCGCCACACTTTTTTACCCATTGTGGTTCGACCAAAGAAGCTAGAATGGGGGAATCGAACCGAAATCTGATATAAGGTTCTGCTGCTACTGAAATTAGTGAGGGGGGGCCCAGGATGTCTGGCGATTTTACTCCCCTTCGAGACTTGTTAAAACGAAAAACTTGATGGGCTGTACGTTTGGAATTTGTCTCGTCTTTCGCTTGAGGGATGTTGCTGACGGAAGAGTCACAGCAAAACAGACTCCCGAGTGAGCAAACTCCTTCGAACACACGCAGGCAAGGATGAACGAAGGCACCGCCAGCACCAAGGCAGGAGGCAGCCAAGTACACCAAACAACCCCTTTAGTATCAGTCTTTGTAGACTTATTAAATCTGCTAGCTTCTCTGTCGCCGAAACGTCTGTCCGCTTCCCAAATTTGATAACAGTTCAAGTAATACTTGCCCATAAAATGCATCTGTCTTTCCAGCATGCTTTCCGATTCTCAAAAGTCATTTTGTCTCGAACGAGTATTCATAATCGCGCTTATAGTAACCTGACTCACCACACTTCCCAGACATTTAGATTTCCATGTTCACTCTATTTCCCAGGTCGATTCGAAACACAGGGGAGGAAATGGGTTGCTGTACCCGTAAATGCACATCACCCCCTACACTCTTTCATAAAACTCTATCCCGTTTTGTGACACATATTGGATTCAACTTCTGCTGCGTGGGGCTAACACTTATGCTCGGCGGCTCCATCAGGTCTCCAGCTAACACTCCACGCTTCTCTGGTTTGCGGGTGGCTTGAATGCTCTTAAGGTCCATTGGATTGAGTACCAATTCATTGGGGTCTACTCTAAATTTTGCGTCGAAGCTGACCAAAGTTGTGCGCGTGGACTCAACTAGTTGGAGCATACGCAGGATGCGGAATAGGCCAACTGCCATGCTTAAGGCACCTGGTCATCACCAAAGAAGAATAATAATATCTATTCTCAAATAGTGGGTGGCATGCCGTCAGGTATACTCATACGGTTACAGCCGGAATAGAGCACTACTGGGAGGTTTCGGGGATTGCGCACAAAAGGGACAATGCCATAAATAGTGAGCAACAGTCGACGTAGAGTTGCCCACGCCTAGACCGACATGGGAAAGTAGACACGGTTACCAGGAGTTTACCTCACTTATCAAGCTGAGACAACAACGGGTCAGATTTGAACGTGGCGGGCAAAAATAGAACGAGAGAGCTAAAAAAGGTGTACTGCTTGCTGCATGATGGAAAACTTAAGGTTGCGAAAAATGATAAACCAGAACAGCAAATCTGATGCGGTAGCTAGAATGTCACGATCTGCCGGCCTCTGTGAACTAAAGTCTGAAACCACCAACGAGATATATTTGGTCTTGGACTGTTTGGCTTGTGGCCTGGGTCATAAAAAAGCAAGTGAGCATGATGAAGTGGAGGAAGCAGTATTACGGATCGATGGAGGTTGGCATCTCCTAGCCACGGTATACACTGAAACTGTGGAGACTCACTAGCGTCGCCGCTGGAGTGGGGTCTGGGGACGCTTTTTGGTGCGAACCCACAAGACGGAGCGCAAACTGCACAGAAAATGACTGACTTTGTGGGGAACATAGGAGGAAAGTCTATAAGATGATTATATCAGAAACGGAAGGCCCAGCGTTTTAGAATGAGCAGGTCCCGGAGGTGGCTGTGGCTAGCTGAATATTCCGAAAATTCCCATTTATAATAAGAACACAGATGGGTTGACAAACATGTTTTCGGCAAGGTCTTTTCAAGCCATACAATTGCAGGACATGGACAGGCACTCTATCATTGAGATTAAAGGGGGTACAACCATTGCTGGTGAACCAGGTTCGGAGTTTTGCGGCCGGGAAAACTTTATTCAAGGTTAAATCAAGGTAAATCAAGGTTATATTGGTCTAAAAAGCAGTTTGCTTTACAATGACCAAAGGATGTTGGTGTGTGTGTATGCATACAGATAAACGGAAAGATATGACATGTATGTTCTATTGTTTGTAATCTGCATCTCAAATGTTGATGAGGGAAGTTGGGTGAGATCTTATGTATTCGTCAAGCGAATGTTTGAAAGTCTCGAGGTTACCACAATCCACAACAGATGTTGGTAGTTTGTTCCACGTGAGGGATACGCGGACTGAAAAAAAGTAGCGCCGACAGTTAATGCGGGAACATGGAATGTCAACGGCCAATGGATTCCGTCGGGTCTGTCGGGCCAAATTAACTGTGAACAAATGTTTTAAAGGGTGATTAGGGGTGTTTATTATCTTGAACATCAGGATGAGGTCTCCTCGTATACGCCGATAAGTTAAATCAAACAAATCGAGTTTACGTAGCCTTTCACTGTAGGGAACGTTCCGGAGGCCAATGACCAGCTTGGTCGCGCGGTGGTAGATACGCTCTAGCAGTTGTGTATCCCTTTGCAGCCATGGAGACCAGGCTTGGATCGCGTATTCCATTGTCGGCCGAATATACGTGTTCATGATAATATGGAGAATTTCAGGCGTAAAACGATAAAATATTCTCCTAAGCATCCCGAGCAGTGCCGAGGTCTTGCGATATACTGATAGACAGTGTTTACTCGGCTTCAGGTTGCTAGAAATCCAGACGCCGAGGTCTTTTTCCTCAGCCACCCATTCCAGTTCATTGGATCCCAGTTTGTATGGGAAGGGGTAGCTCTTCCCCAGATTTATGAGTTTGCATTTCTGGAAATTCAGCGGCAGCCGGTTTTGGATGGACCATTCGTCGATTCTTTGCAGATCTTGCTGTAGCGCATCACAATCAGCCTTTCCATGAATTTCAGACCAGATTTTTATGTCATCAGCAAAAAGTACGGTTTTGCACTGCAGAAGTTTCGGCAGGTCATTCATGTATACCAGGAACAAAATTGGACCAAAAGCCGAACCCTGAGGGACACCACTTGTGGCGGCAATTTTATCGAAAAACGCTCCATCGACACGAACTTGGACCGAACGGTCACTCAAATAGTCTTTCAGCCAGCTCAACAGATTTCCCGTCACGCCATACATTTCAAGTTTCCGAAGAAGGATACTGTGATCGACTCGATCAAAGGCTTTGGATATATCCAAGTAACAGGCATGTACAGTAACTCCCGCATCCACTGCTCGTGTCCAGTCATCGAGTGTCACCAGAAGATTGGATAAACAAGAACGATTCTGTCGAAATCCGTGTTGTTTATCGCTCAACAAGGAGTGAATTTCAAGGTGCGATTTCAGGGCTTCTGCTATAATTCGTTCAATTAATTTTGATATTACTGGGCGAAGAGTGACAGGTCTGTAGTTAGATGCACACGTTCTGATACCTCCTTTGAATATGGGGGCTATTATCCCGCATTTCCAATCCTCTGGTACCAACCCTTCTTCCAGAGAACTAGCGAAAAGTTTAGCCAAAGGATAGCTAAGTGGTTCAGCGCAGTGGCGCAGAAGCAGAAGCAGTGTAACGCCATCCCCACCAGGTGAAGTGTGTACCTGTAAGCCGCGAAGGTGTTTGACAATGTTAGCCCGATCAATATGCACGTCCGATAAAGTTTCGTCCGTTAGTACCTCCACAGTTTGTATAGGAGCGCGGGTATCTTCAGGAGAAAACACGGAAGCATAAAATGTGGAAAAGGAATTAGCTGTTTCAAATGCCTTTGTAGTCATTCCCGATTCTGTCTTTATGGCAGATATACCTGGTTTAACTTTAGCCTGCGCATTCACGAATTGATACAATAGTTTGGGGTTTTTCTCCATCCTAGTCATCAATTTGAATTGCTGTTGTAGTTTGTCTTCCTTGATTAGTGACGTGACTTTATTCCGCAACTTTCGGTACGACTCCCAGTGTTCGTCGGTCCGGTTCGTTTTATATTGAAACCAAGCGATGTTACGTTCTGTAATCCATTTTCTTGTTCGACTCCTCACTGTGAACATCTGTACGCAGGTGGCTCGAGGCACCTCTGTCGAATTGTCTGCAATCAAGGTCTGAAGCTGGGCTATGAATGATTTCCATCGCCTATTAGTATTTTCGTGTTCGTCATCCAGCATATTTAGGTCCTGGAAGGCTGAGATTATCTCCCGAAAATTGGTCTTCAGAACATATTTATGTGGGTCGCTTAAACGTACGGAGGAGCAAGTGAAATCGAACAAGAGCACGAGATGGTCGCTCTTTCCCAGTGGTGGTCTATATATGATTTGTTCAACCATAAATGGCTCACTAGTTAGTATAAGGTCAAAGACTGGTGGATAGTCTTCTGTTCAGTAGATCGGCCGGTATATATCCCTTAAACGGGACGCTGATGTAAACTGGTTTGCTTCCGGCCGTGACAGTGATGGTGTGTGCTTCCAACCTGTTCAAATGCTTCGTAATAAATTTTTCGGGGAATCCACTGTCTCTCAGGAAGTTGGTGAGAGTTCGGAATCCTTGCTCCAGTGCATCATCAGAGAATATCTTCTTCGCTCTGTTAGTTAGGCTGTGGATCAGGTTCCGTTTCTGCTTTAGTGACACGAAGCTGCTAAAGTTATTGTACTGACCTGACCAAGTACGTTTTCGGTTCACCGATCATTTCGGTGTACCATCGCGACGTCGTTAAAAACCGACATCTCGGAAGTGGAAAAAGTTGTCGGTTTCTCCTTCCGAAGTGAATTGAATGGCAGTGTGGGTCTTATTGAACGGTTTTTAGAGTGATTCCAATTCGTCTCTATTGTTAACGACGGCGAGGACGTCGTTTACATATCAGCAGTAAAGCTGCATATTCTCTATGTTAGCCTTTAATGGACCATTTTCAAGTTTACTCATGAAAATGTCGGCTAGCGTTGGGCCCAGTGGTGGGCCTATGGGAACGCTGTCAATTTGACGGCCCAGCATGCCATTGGACAGTAGTTCCGCATTCAGTGTGCATCTCAGGAGGAGTTCACGCAACTCGTTGAATGGAATAGGTTGCTGAAATCGTTTGCTTCTATGAAGTTGTTTCAGTTAGGGGGACGTTAGTGAAAAGTGAAGCCGCGTCCAATGAACACATGAACGAATCCCTCAGGTCTGGGTTCTTTGATAGCCAACTGAACAGTTTGTTTGCAGTTTTAGGTAAGGGTATGAGTGGGCGAGAGCATCGTCAAAAGTATAAAGTGAATAGTTGCATGTGTGGTATCAAGCTGGATATGGCTGCCTCACACCATCATTGCACTGACGTACTTCGGTCACTGTACAACCCTTGACGGACGTTATGTTTTGGGTCTTGGGCTGGGATGTGCTGTGGGCAGCGGGATATTTTAGGAAGGGGTTGGTCCAGGAAATCTGCTGATGTAGAAAAAAGCCATTACAAGTTCGCGGATATTTTCTAGTCCGTATGGGGATTCCTCCAGGTGTAAAGTACAGATAAGATGGAGTGAATGTCAGCCAAGCATGGCGTCCGAATCAGGCGTAACCGAATGCAAAGCTGAGAAGAGATATTGGGATGAGGTCAGTAAGACCTGATGAGTTTAATGAGAGATTAGACAGGAGTGAGTCCAGAAATGGAGAAAAACTGAACGTCTACCACAAATAGGTTGGTGACGGCAAGTGAAGAAATAAAACAGGTAATCCAAGGTAATTCAAGGTAATTCAAGGTTTAATGGTCTAAAAAGCAGTCAACTTTACAACGACGATAGGTTGAACGTATATATACAAAGGGACGCAAAAATATGCGTAATGTTTGCTGAGTATCACATGGAGTTAAACAGTGGCTATTATCCCGCATGCAATCCAATTAGCAGCTTCGTGGCTCGATGATATATTCGCTGTAGAAGAAGCCATGGTGACCAAGCTTGTATAGCGTACTCCATGGCTGGTCGGATGTAAGTATCGATTACTCAGGGCAGCGCCAGTCGAGTAAAACGACCAAAATCCGTTTTAGGAGCGACAGGACATGAGAGGTCTTCTTGCTGACGGCTGTGCATTGCAAGGAGTTTTTTAAAAAGCTTTTGGTCCACACGCCTAGATATTTTTCTTCACTAGTCCAAGAAAGTGGTTGTGGACCCAACGTATAGTTGTATGCAAAGGGCTTCCCCATACGGAGCATTTTACATTTTTGGAGGTTAAACGGTAGTCCGTTTTTCAGTGACCAATCATAAAGTGTATCGAGATCTTTTTGTAATCGGTGACCGTCTTCAATGGTGCGCATGCTTGACCATATCTACAGATGAGCGTTTCTTTCTCTCTTTCATCCCAGATCGCCTTACTACCACCAACTTGATACCCCCTGTTCAACACAGATTTCTCCCAAACCGTTCTTGCGTGCCAAACATGCTCGCATTTATGGGCAGCTTAACCCAAGCCAAGGGCGATATATTTATTTTTTATTTATTCATTTATTCTCCTAAGCATTTGTTCGTGTCCCACGCGCCCTTCTACTTCACAAACTCGAGTCTCACAGAATTCGATGAAAAATTCTACACTGGATTAAGACATTAAAACATTGAGTGAAGATAGACTCAACCTACTCTTCTCCGGCTCCGGTTTCCATTGGAGTTCCCTGCTGTTTCTGGTATACGTCAATGGACGTCCAGGTATTCTTGCAAGTCCATGTCTTCTTTTTGCGGACGCCTTGAAATCCTAGAGTTCTGCTTCCAGTGCCCTCCAACTGGATGTAGACGGTGCACAGTAGTGGTCATTCGACTGGCACCTTCCTCTGAATGATGAAATGTGCGTACATATATTGTTTGGAGAAGACTGAGCGAGCGCCTTCGTCATGCATGGTGAGAATGGACCAGAAGACATCGCAAGTATAGATGCCAAAAAAGACTCGGATATCTGGTTCGGTAGTTCACTTAGCTGTTTACAAGGCGCCGGCTAACCAACCCAGATCAGTACAGCAACGCACAATTGCAGTGACTGAAACCGTCGCCATACGACATCGCCACCCAATCCTTTGTCGGCAAAAATGCTTTGTTCTGATCAAACATTAGCAGAAAATGATCAGCTTGCCTATCTAGGGTGCAAATCGATCACAGGTGTGGCGTGCAAGCTAGGCAGCACCAGGGGATAGTGATTCTCCAGTTAGGCTTTCACGACAATTTCCGCGGATCGAAAGCAGACAGAAAGCTCATGAGCCGAAGCCCAGCAAGCAAGGCTGCAAATCACTAATACTTACATATAAATCAATCAAACTGGCAGATACCGTATACTTAACACCGTCACGAAGGGATTGGACCTTACCGTGGTGCGGCGGTTTGTGTACCTTGGAGACCCATTGAGCTATACTACGGCGGGGCTCACAGAGTATACCAGGTTGGTCAATGGTTACAGATCCGACAAACACATTCTCCTGGCCCTCCAGGTTGGGGGTTGGAACATGTGGCGAGGCGACCCGTAGACATGGTAATGAATTTGCATTTCCCACCAAACACCGCTGCCTTGCGGTTAGGCTTTTGAGCCAAAGGCTCTGGTTGAGGACCCTAATCGTCCTCCTGTCTATGTGTGGGCGCCCTGGCATTACCCCAGTCATCGTTCAACCATGACCTACACAACTAGCAATACTCTCATGCCACATCGCCGTCGCGTGGTGCCATCAGCCGGGTTGCCTAACTTGCTGCATACAGCAGGGCGGGTAAGCGAAAACATGCCGCTGCTGACGCCTTCCTTCTTACACTTTCAGGTTTTCCGTCTTCCACCCACCCCGCCCAAATTCGAATACTTTATCCGCAGGTCCCAGCTCTAGGACTGACCGTTTTGCTCGCCCTGCACCACACCCAGCTGCAGCTTCTGCACGTCCGAGATCAGTTACAACCCTAAACACTTCGAAGTCTGTTCTCAAACCCGGAAAGCCTGTCTACTTAGTCAATTTCAGTGTTCGCACACGGAAGCGAGTAGGTCAACAGGTGGCTCTTGTGCGTACGCTGGATTCCCTCTGTATTGATGTATGTTGTCTGTCAGAAACAAGGACGCAGTACGCAAGTGCTGTAATCGAACTGACTGCCCCATCGCTCCCTGCCAGGTTCCGACTGCGCAACTCTGGTGATGTAGAGGCCGCTGCAGCTGGATATGCTGGGGTGTGTATTTTATTGAGCGAACGAGCGGAGGCGTCTCTGCTTGATTGGATACCCGTTGACAGTCGCCTCTGTGCAGTTCGTTTGGCAACATCGGTCATAGAATCTAGAGGAAGTAAGGTTCATCGCACCTTGTTTATTGTTTCTGCTTAC
>NW_008751674.1:3067278-3088724 GCF_000715545.1 Opisthorchis viverrini | reverse complement strand
ACAATTATATATATATATATATATATATATATATATATATAATGTATATAGACGAACCTTATGGTTGTACGGCAGTGAAGCATCAGTGCCAACACTGATGTTGCTGTCTTTGATGATGTTGATGATGTATACTTAACAGAGAACGGCGAATAGTTTAACCGTCTCCATTACTACAAGCCATGGAGTGACCTCATGCATGTATGTTGGGTCCTGACACAATATGCGTCGTCGTCAGGAACTAAGGGCCTGGAGTTATTCAAACGTGACGGATTGCAGCGTGTGCTTTTCAGCTAAGCAAGTAAGGTCTCGGTAGTTTCAATTTTATGCTTTGCATCTTTTACTAAACCTGACTTCCCCTCTGCTGGAACACCTGATACCTTAGGTATGAAAAAGCCACCAGGTGTCCAGTGCTTCCAGCTGCCTGGAAGTTCTGTACCCGAATGCGCGTTGCAGTCATACTTTCCTAGGACTTTACTCAAGTCTTTGTGCTTGTTCCTGTATGCTATCTATGTATCCTGTTTACAGCTTTCCTCTCGTTATGTTAACCCAGTTGCTCGTCTGAATAGCAATCACAACAATGGTTTCTTGGTTCTCTGGCGTAATTCGACGACCGCTGTCTTCGTCAGGTAATCGGAATTTTTGTTTTCACGTGGTTCACATTGCTTGCCTGCAGCGTTCCTGCCACTGGAAATTCGTGGATTAACAGATTTGCAGACACAGAAGACTCAAACGGCTCCACCAGTTGAGGCAAGCTTCAGCAACCTGTGAAATGTTGATTCATCCTGTTCTGTTCCTATTTAGCGCATGAAGCCGCATCACTTGCGATATGGAGAGAAAATTGATTGGACTAATATATGGCCTGCCCCAGCGACTTTCAGTTATTCCGTTGTACCCATTCCGCTCCGCCAGGGCTATTCTAAAGTATACATGTGTGCCAGTCACATTTCATTTCAAATTTCAGGGTCTTATTGAAAATTCTGGTGTTTCACCGGTTAGCTATGCGAACGCAGAATTAATGAAGATTCCAAACTTTCTGCATTTAACAAAATCACATATCCGAAAACAATGTGAGGCATTGAAAAGTAAACACAACCGATCCATTGCCCTCATAACGCCACCCTTGTTTAGAATTTTGCACCGCTTGGCCGTCAGGGTTGAACTCTGATGAAATAATTACTAAACATTATCCAGTGGAAATTGTCCAACGAACGTACGTTTTTAGCTCGCACAGTATCCGTGACCCTCGTGCTCGCATTGTCACTATTCAGGTGAGTGAAGCCCAGCAGTCGACGCAGTCTTTCTGATTTGTGTTTTCGGAAATAGCGTCTGTACTGAGCTGCGGTAAGTTTAACTCAAACCGGAAATCCACATGTGCTACCGGTATACCTAAATCAAATACTCATGAAGCACCTTTTGTAGTGTTTCTTTTCCACTTAATCCTACTCGGTTCGACTGGCAGTCTGTCAGATTTCGTGACCCAGAAGGATTTCTCATAGTGAATACTGTTCTTTCTGAGTATGCTTAAGGTATTTGCATTTTCTTGCTCACCAATTGCATCC
This sequence comes from Opisthorchis viverrini, assembly GCF_000715545.1. Lineage (NCBI taxonomy): Eukaryota > Metazoa > Platyhelminthes > Trematoda > Opisthorchiida > Opisthorchiidae > Opisthorchis > Opisthorchis viverrini. Next base: position 3,087,165 of record NW_008751674.1, on the reverse strand, counting down.
GAGATGCAAGGCAACTCGTGATGCCTAATGCTGCTCCTTTGAACAGTGTTCTCTTTGGTGGTGGTGATGGAGGGACTCTGCTCTATACAAAAGCAGCACATCATTGCATTTTAAACTGTCTACCTTGTAGCTCATTTATCTTGCATGCTACTGAATTAAGCCGCATTTCTTCAGCTGTGCTAACGCCGTTCTGTGAGCCCCAGGACAACAAAATAAGAATGAACGCCGAATTTTACGCGTTTATAGTCTTAATGCCTTATCCCGCAGGCTACGGAAAAGAGAAGCAGGTGTCTGGAGACCAGAGGACATGTGCAACGGCACCTAAAGCAGCGGTTTGAAATGGTGCACCTCAGCTGAACGTGTGAAATCTAGTAAACTAACGATAAGAACCTCTAAAGTTGGGTCATTTTTGAGAGGAAAGGAAGGGACATGGTTTTCACTCCCGTGTTTAGGAATCAGAAATGGGTTACAATCCCTGGATGTGCTGAGATGGATTGCCACTTAAAAGCGTCGAAATCGGCAGTGAGAGAAGCTAGTCCTATGAACCTATCCCACTATGTGGGGACGAAATAAGGCGAAATCAGATGCCCTATCCCGACGATGAGATAGTTCTTACAGGTTGCTGGCTACGAAGAGGCCGTACATCACAGTAATGCGACGATCTGTGCACCTCCGTGGTCCAGTTAGCTATACTTCGTTTCGACACACGCGGTGTGTCGTACCAGGCTTGCTGGTGGCCTGTCTGGTAGGACTGGTGACCCCAATGGTTTGGCATCGGTAGGCACCGACAGGCTCAGGCATCTCTAATTCAATCGTCAATCCTCGTACCTGGTTTATCTAGCTGCTTTCAATTTTCGCACGGTGAGGCAGGCGGAACAGTGGGCTACCGTTGCTGTCCTTGTATGGCTCGCATCCAAAACAATAATTAAAGATCCAGCACCATCATCAAGTCAACTGCTCATCATCATGGACTGCACGACATCAGTGTTCAACGCTGATGCTTCGCTGCCGTACAACCATGATGTTTATTTGTGCAATTCACGGTTGTACGTGGGCTGGGGTACTGCTGTGGCGATCACGCCTAAACATGAGGACGATTAGGGTCCTCAACCAAAACATTTGGCTCAAAAGCCTGACCGCAAGGCGGCGGTGTTTGGTTGGAAATTCAAGTACACTACCATTTGTACGGAACTCATCGCCACACATGTTCCAACCTCCAATCTGGATGACCAGGAGACTGTGTTCGTTAAGCCTCTAACCACTGACCAACCTAGTATGAGAGGCTGCGAGTGTCGTGCGGACACCCCCCCAGTATAGCTCAATAGCCTGACGAGGTGCATAAACCGTCACACTACAGCAAGGTCCAGTCTCTTTGTCAGCTGCTCCGTCATTCTCATTTCCCACTGAGGTATACTGCAAGGGGCGTCCGTGCGACATTTACGGTCTCTCACACGAAGTTTGCCAGTTATTAGAGCTCTGCCGAACACAGTCTCCGGGTCCTCCAGGTTGGGGGCGATGAGTTCCTTAAAAGTGGTAATGTACCTAAAGTTCCAGCCAAACAGCGCTGCATTGCGGTCAGACTCTAATCGTCCTCATGTTTAGGTGTGGGCGCCATGGCAGTATTCAGACCCTTGTATATTTATGAATTACATACATACAAATGAACTTATGACGAATCGGCCGTCGCGTGGTGTCATCAGTCGGGTTGCCTTACCCGCTGCATACATCAGGGCGGGTAAGCGGAAACGCCTTTTTTCTCTCTCTTTCAAATTATTCCCCCCTCTAACGATTTAGAGGCTGCTGCGGCAGTATGTTTAAGGGTTGGCGTCGTCGTAAGTCACTGAGCGGAAGGATCATCACCTGACTGAATACGCGTTAATAGTCGCCTATGTGCGGTTCGTCTGGTAACAACTGTAAAGGAGTCTCACAAGTGAGATGTTGATCGCTGCCTGTTACTCCTGTATGCTTACGCCTCAGTTGACTAATTCGTGGTTGTTGTTGGAGATCTCAATAAACATGTGGGCAGGCTAGCGCATCTGAGACTCAGTTGGGTATTTGACGTGGATTAAACTTGGTGCGTACGGACCACGATCAACGATTGTTTCAGCGGTGTGTTGATCGCAGGCTGTTTTTCTGCAATAATAACTTCCAAAAGCTGATATGGGCTCCTGTGCATGCAGAACCATCTTTTACCGAAGAGTCCTGTTTTCCGTGCTTAATTCAGACTGGTTCTGAGGAGTATAGTGGGAGGATTGTTGGCGGGAAGTGCCTTCTGGAGTAGGATCCGCGTGACCCTCTCTGTGAATGAAGTAGGGCGCTGCAACATATGACTAGTAACCGATATCAACGACTTGCTTGTCATCAGCTCCTATCCAGCTGGTCTGGAGATGTAAACTCTACGGACTGATTGCAGTTAGCTGACGCTGCGTCCTTTTCCTGTCCACGTCTCTCTTTTCCAAATAGAGTTTCCAAGGTTGTACGATAGCGAAGCAGCGGTGTTGAACACTGACGTTCTATTTCTGATGTTGATTTAGTTTCAGAGATATAGTGACATTGGGGTGCATAAAGCTATTCAGATTGCATGCGAGGATAAAAATGTGCAATGTAGCCTCAACGTAAACATATTATCAATATAAAGCGAGTTTCGGTATTTTCAAAAACGATGCTGGGCAGATTCGAAGCGGTCACGTTTTCGAGGTTGGATATTAACTTCCCAAGCGGAAAAGCCGCCAGACTTCTGCTTAAGCAGATAACAACATTTTTAACAAACCGTAGTTCCAGCAAAGTGAACGGTATTGAATGGTAACTTTTACTGAATACGATTAGATATAGGTCCTGCGGGAAGTAACAGAGGGACGTATATAAATGAGGGAACTAATGCACGTTGATCGATGTTGCAGTTGATATAGCCTATTTGAAACTGCTCACAATCCTGTTGTACACCTCACATCCTAAAGTGCACGGATCACCTGTGTCTCCACCTATTGGCTTCCCTAACACGGACTCCAAGTAATGTAAACCCTGAGGCAACTCGTTTCTCGCTCTTACATAGCCGTCACGCTATTGTCCTTGGGGCAATCATTGTCTAACCTGTGGGGACCTAATGCTGTTCGTCAGCCCAACCCCTTTGTTTTATTGTCCGCCTTCCAGTAAGCATGTGAAATTGTGTCAGGACGCTGTTGCTCTTTCTACTCTCACTAGCCTCTGGCGGTGTAAAGAACAGTCACAACCTGATCCATTACCTTTTCTCATCGGAAGCTTTTGTCCTCTTAACAAAAATGGAAATTTCGAACCTGTTTGCAACTCCGAGACCGTCTGTTATATTATTTCCCTGATTTCAGGGTGGGATTCGTCCACATCTCCACTGTTTCTTCCCTTGATATCTTTAATATCTTGGAAAAATTCCGGATCATTTTGTTTTCCCGTATACAGCGAACACGTATATGTTACACTCACCACTCATAAACCAACAGACTAACCAGTTCCCTTAGAAGGGGAAGTTCACTACAAGTCGCATGCACTCTCCTTCAGAAAAGTTGTCACTTTAGTAGTCAATCAACAACCTAATGTGAACCGTGTGATTGGAAGTCATTGGCACTACGCCTTCTCCGAGTGCAAGTTAATCGCGCTGCTGATCCGTCAACCCTGCCGGACTGGGGTGGTTAGGCTATTGACCGGGAGCTCGCGGATTCCAATCTCCTATGAGCTTCGTGAGATGCTGTTGACTTTGGGCAGGACTGAAACGGATGTGCAGTATTTCTCCCGTTTTCAGAATGAACTCACTCCACTTGCAGGATGAGTTTTACGGAAAGATGAAACGGTTGCATTTTATTGATTGTGCCAGTTTGTTTCACGGCTTTCCAAACCCTGTTGACCGCCCCTCCTCCTACAAGTCTACTGGTGCTTATGACAGTCATTTTCAAAGGAAGAACCATTCTATTGGTTTCGCTGAGTTACGTCATTCTGTCTTTCCGGTCTGAAAGCTGAAACTCATGTGAGGAAGCCATCACCACAAGCATACCAAATTGATCAGTGATCCAGTTGGAATCTGACCATCCAGGAGCTTGGAGAAAAGAGTCAGTGGTAACTTGTTCTCCAACGTTTCCGCCCATCTCTAGCAATTAGAGACCTCGCTCCGACTCAGAGCACACCACTTTCGTGATTTCAACTTTACAGTTCCCCCTCATTCATCTCTCACACCAAGAATCGCAGGGAAGATTCATCATTATCTCTTCTCGCTCCCGACACGAAGAGACTAGACCTTACCGTGGTGTGACGGTTTGCGCACCTCAGCGATCCAGTGAGCTATACTGGAGAGTGTCCCGCGACACTCACAGAGTCCCTCATACCAGGTTGGTCAATGGTTAGATGTCTGACGAACACAGTCTCCTGGCCCTCCAGGTTGGGGTTTGGAACATGTGGCGACTTGTTCCGTAGAAATGGTAATGCATTTGCATTTCCCACCAAACACCGCTGCCTTGCGGTTAGGCTTTTGAGCCAAAGGCTCTGGTTGAGGACCCTAATCGTCCTCCTGTCTAGGTGTGGGCGCCCTGGCAGTATCCCAGCCCACGTACAACCATGAATTGTACGGCAGTGAAGCATCGGTGTTGAACACTGATGTCATGATGATGAGGATGACTTCTCGCTCGACATATTCGAATTTCCCGATCCGTCATACACCCTTACGACTTCATTTCGACGTTATGCGCTAATGCGTGCACTAATTATCTCAGGAATGTCTTCTCATTTCTTGATACACGGATCCTTTCAAACACCTAAAAAATATTCCGCGTATTTCTCGTTTCGGATCATGGTTTCCATCGACTGCCAGTGCATCAAGTTTATGTGATTGTCTCGACTCGCTCTCATGTAACCTCAGCAGTTTTCTTTCGTACGGATACAAATCAAGATTCTGTTGATAGAACCGTTGTATAGTGGATCATACCCCGGATGTTTGTAACTTTTCTTTCGTTGTACTCTAATATTAGTGGCCTTGAAGACTAACTCCGAAAACCCATTGTGAGTAGTATTCCTCGATACGATATCCACTCTGCTTGATCGATTGGTCAGTAAAGCGAACACTGTAGGGTCTAAACCGCTAAAGGTTTGAAACTTTTTGATGTAGAATATGCAATGAATATGTATTGGTTATGCCCATCCTCCGAGAGGAAAGTGGACCTTATTATGGTGCGGAGATGTGTGTGCTTCGGGAGTTCATACAACTTATACACCATCCATAGCATCGCTCTCATCTGGTGGGAAAGAAGTTGGTCTGACTCATGAACTTCCAGGTTTTGGGGTTTGGACGACTGTGGCAACGTATTCTGCCATTACCAGCAAACTCAGCTGCGATGGTCATTGCCGTCTTCCTGGAAGAGGACCCCGAGACGGGCCATATCAATGGTTAGAGACATTGTCAGACATGGCCCAGTCATGCCCTCAATGGCGCTCATTCATCCAAGCTATTGCCTTCAATGCATAGGTCCCTTCCCAATCCCCCCAATTAACAGTCCACCTATAGTGCTGTATCTGTGCGCTTATTTATCAGCTCTCACCTCTAATGCGCAGCTACCTACCCCACCTCTCCGAATCATCGGTGAATGAAACTGTGGCAGCTGCGATCACTGCACGACCATTACGCGGTTATTACAGCTGACAATGATGATGATGATGATTCTGTGAATGTTGGGTTGTCCTGACACCAACCACCGCTTGTTTGTTGTACTGAGGCTTTTGAGCCAAAGACGGTGTGGGGTGGCACATTAATCATGTTGTCTAGATTCTGACGTCTCGGCACCATTTCCATTCACGTGAAATACGTAATCAAAAATACCCTCGTGCTATATTGGTCTTTGCATGGGGTTGTCAGCCAGGCCGGCTTGTTCGTTGTGTACGGTTGGGCGACAAAAGAAACCCTACTACTTCCTTGGAAGCTGCTTTTGTTGAACCTCAAGATCCAAGCAGGCTGTGTTTTGTAGGTAAAATGTTTTGTAGCTGAGTGGCTGCTACTCACTAATCAAATTAATCTACTCTTCCCTCTCCAATCTCACAGGTCCCAGTATCTTGCCTTGGATTAGACGAGCACTCAAAGAGGAAACTGCTTAGGCTCGCAGTTGGACCGGGACCGGGGAAAAATGTAGCTCAGTATGATTGGAATACAGATATTCTGGAACTAACCAGTGGACGGTGTCCATCTTCGAGGCAAAATACTGACTACTTGAAATATGTTCTCACCGTCTTGACTCTTGAATCTCGCGTGAGTCTTTGTGTAAAAACACTGATTTTTGGTTACTATGGTACTTTGCCTCACAAAGCAACATCGATTGTCGGCTACGGAACCAAGTTACAAGATACGGGACTTCCTTTCGTGATCACGGTCGATTTCCAGTTATCTCAATGGTCAAGGCAGAAGCGCACTGACCGGAGGTTCTATACTGATCCTGCCTGGGTTGGGACAACCTGGCAGTGTCCCAGATCTCTTGCTACCTTCGGGTAGCATGGCAACTAGTCACCAAAAGGGTGTTACGGCTGAATGATTTTTTTAGTGGTAAAGTAGATGTGGACCACTATTACTGCACAGCCTATCGCGGAAAGAACGATAAAAATGAAATCTTTCAGCTGTAACATCCTTCCGGTGCCTAGCTGTCATGCTCCCCGAAGGAGGCACAAGGGCTGGGATAGTGCCAAGTTGCCAAAGCTTAGACAAGGCAAGTCGAGAGGCAGAGGTCGGATTCGAACCACGGACCTTCCGATCAGTAAATTTGCACTCTAACCACTTCAGCCATCTCGATAGGCGGGTTGTGTACCAGTCCTTCCTTAGCGGTCTAGGAGATTTTCACAACCACATCACAATAGGAGAGCCTTTTTTGAGGCACCTATTCTTCCTTTCCAACAAGTTGGTGGATAATGGTCTGTGTAGTTGCATTGCTCGTTGTGGTTCGCTACTCCTGATTTAATCCTTGGTTTTCTTTTTCTCCTATTGTGGTATATCGAGAGGCACATTAACTTGAAACAATTTCTACTTCAGGCAAAGGAAGATTGCTACACATGTATTCGTATATTTATCAAGGCATTTCCCACAATGTCAAGCTAGAATCTTCATGATGGGACGGGAGACACTTAGCCGAAACTACTCGGATCTGATCATATCATGATGCGTAACTGGTTCGCAACACCATCCTTCCAATCGAGATGATGTTCGGTTATTTCGAGAGCTCGCTTCCGGACAGCAGTTTGCCGGAGGATTAAGGCGTTCGGAATCTTAGATCCAATATTTTGTCGGTCGCACGGCTCTCAATTGTCAAGTCAGATACAATGACTCGATGGTCAGCTGACTTCGAGTTGTGTATACCACTACGCGAAAGTGAAACCGTACAGTGAAGATTGAACTCTCAGCTGCACGCAGCTGGTCCTAGAGGATTCATTTCAATTGGGGTCTATTCTATTAAACAAGCCCACGTATACTGTATTTTCTTCCAGACTTCGTTTCACATCCAGCGAATTCGCAAGGTATCTGCAAACACAGTGTTCCCTTTAGAATGGTCTTATCCTAAGCAGTATACACGTTGACCCCTGAGTTGGCTAGAAGTACACAATCGAATGGAGTCGGATTATCGTTACTGGCTACCCTCTATGTTGTCGTCAATTGATGTTTTACGTGGGGGAATGCTCACGCAAAATATCCGTGTAATTGGGCATCCCCCATAACGAACGTAATCTATCGACACTTGCTCTCCATCTTTTTTCAAGAGTAGCCTACACATTCACAGCCAAACAAGTCCATCTACACCATTGACCACGTGGTGAGTGTTCACTCTGCTTCGCCGTGGTTATGTTATTTCGCCTCTTGAAACTCCCAATGACTCAGTCAGCCATTGCTTTCCGGTGACTTTACTAAGGTGCTTACCAACTTTCCCCGTTCTCCCCCTCCCATCAACAGAAAACGGAAACATGGGAAAAAGGCCAACCGGATTACGATTGGCTGATGTTCCACTGGCCGAGCAGTTCATCCAGAGAACATCTGTTGAAACTCGTGTCCGAAGCAGGTAGTCACGAGGACAAGGCGGTCGACCGTAAGGTGAGCGAAAACAATTTCTTAACTACACAAAGATCCGGTTGTTTGTTGGTTTCTGTGAATTTATCATTTTCTAGAAGGCTGTTTTGTTTTTCATTTAGGGTTTCTCATAAGTTTCTCAGACAAAACACTGATCGACACCCAGCCTACTGACTTGAAGGTTGTCCGCACGCAATATCCGAGGGCATCATCTTGATTTGTCGTACAGTGGTTGTAGGTGCCACGGTTCCGTTCACCGATGGCTTGGGGAGGTGAAGTACGTATGTGCGCATTGGAGGTGGGAGGTGACAAAATTAATTTGTAAATACAAGGTTATCAGTGGACTCTTAAGTTGGGAGATTGGGAAGGGAGCTATGCATTGAAAGCAATAGCTTGGATGCACGAGCACCATTAAGCGCTGACTGGACCCTGTCTAACAATGTCTCTAACGATTGATGTGCCTCTTCTGGGGGTCTCCATCCAGGAAGATGGCAACGATCAACGCAGCTCAGTTTGCTGCTAGTGGCTTTCATACTTCGCTGCCCTGGCTCGATTCCACCCTTCGCGTGGCTATGCAAAAGGAATCCTTCGAGAAATTCGGTCGACTGGCAGACGGATCACGTGGCAACCTATACATTGTGATCAGTTAATATATTGTGGGTGAGTTATTTCTTCCGAAAGCCATTCGACGTGCTTCAGGATTACTGATCCGGTGTTCCCACCAGACTAGGACAATGCTCCAAAGACATCGATGGTTAAAGACTGGAAGTCTTTTGACGTCCTCGGCGCACAGAGACCAGGTTTGTAACCCGTATAGCAATATGTAGCATTGTAAACTCGATCCTTGACGGATAAGCTGAGGTGGCGCCTACGACACAGGTGACGCAGGTTCACAAAAGCTGCTCTGGCTATCCCAATTCGGATGGAAATACCATCTTTCGCTAGACCATCGGGAATGATAAAGCTGCTCAGGTAGACGAATTTGTCTACCATCTCAATCGTCTCACTCGCAAGCATGAGGTTAGGGTTCGAACCTACCCAGTCTTGCAGTAGCACTTTACACTTTGCAGGTGTGAAGTGCATGCCAAACCGAGGCAGAATTATTTATATTTAATTTTTTTTTCGCATTACCAGGACGCCAGATCCAAGGAAAGCTATTTCGTGAGCGTACTCCATATGTGAGCGGCTGCCCAAGCCGAAGAATGGGGTTTGGTTGAGGTACCCCACCCTGATCCTGTAAATGAAAAGTCTGACTCACAAGGGAGTGGGAGGATTTAGAATTTCGTTCGGGGACCCTGCCCCTAGCCCCTCAGTAATAAGTATGACCCGCGGGGTAGCGGACGGTAAGGTTTCCTCTGGGGTACCCGATGACTCAATTGTCTGACCTATTCGGCTGCAGAGGGTTGATCTAACCGGAAGACGCAGGGAATAAGGCATTACTGTCTCATTTCTGATGCGGCTGGGCGCAACAGGTGCTTTTGAACGGCGGTCATATTGAATAATGCGCCGACGGTCAACCGTCGGGCGATCGGAGTGGGCAACTTTTATGGTCGACCATTTCTGATCCGTCCTTCTTCGGAGGGAAACAGCACCTCTCCCTCGTGAATATGGATATCCTGGTCGCCTTCACACTTCTGTAGCAGAGAAGAGTATGACTTCACTCCCAGACCGCCTTGTAGCACGATTACTCGTAGTACGGCGTCTCGCTGCTCTTAGTCTGACTGCTCCGCTTTGGCCTTCCTGGCATGGTTGCACCTTGTGGAACGAAGTTTCAGCGAGTGTAGCCCGCTGGATCATTGCAGCACTCAAGCCCGACCACCACGTCAAGGTGGCAGCTTTAGTTCGGATCCTCTGATGATAGTCTATCAAAAGGTGGACTATTTACAACTGATTTCGCCGATTGGAGAATCATATGAGCTGTTAGTCCGACCATCCTCTGGTGGGGAATTTCGTTTTCCAAAAAACTTTCCAACATTTTATGGGGGTCAGACTTTCACACTCAAGGTGATGGCTATGAGTCCGTATGTTCGAAGCAAACTAAACCAAGAAGGGCGAAACCGGTCGTGGGCTGTCGGTGGATTTTCAGCAACCTTATGAGTAGCACATTACAAATATACATGTATCGCGATATTTCAAATATCGTAGCGACTGAAACATGAGGCGCCTTGGTGCAGCACATTCAGTTGCCTGAGAACATCATAAACGAGAGATTCAGCTGGGTTCCAGGTTAGTCTCTCGAAAGAACCAAATTAGTTTGCAGATGAGTGTATATTCGCAAACTAAATTCACATTTGTTCGTGTCTTGTCAATTTTTTATGCACTCTAGTCACACTTTCATTACGGGGAGGTAAGCCCAGTTTTTAAAAGTTCACAGGCATCAACAAAAAGGTCACTGTATCACAAAGTTGTGTATGCAACGAGACTTCGAAGTTTGACGCTTTCATTGCATCTGGAAACGTTCACTATAGTTGTGATCCAACCGAATCCTAGGTGGCGGATTACCAATATAGTTATTCAATCGAAATGAATTTCTGAAGTAGATGACCCCAATGAAGAAATGATAGTGGTCCTTACATCGAAGGGTTTGTGTGAACCACAAAATTTCGAGATCCCAAAGAAACCTGACAACACCACTGTTCTCCCATAGAGAAAGAACGGTTTTAAGACGACAGGAACACATTGTGTTTTTGAGTGAGGGTTTAGTAGCTCCAACTCGTCGATGCACCGGCAGAGACGATACAAGCCTGGGAACTCTGAGGAATGATAGAATACTTATTTCAACAAATTTACTCAGCTCAGCTTGCGCGATGCAGTGTGGGGGGATGGAGTGATGACTAGTCTGGTTGATGATGACCTGATCAATGTTAACCCAGAGTATTCTATGAGTACATTGTTCGACATTGCTCTTCATACGATCTACGTCGAGTGAACTCAGAACAGAGGGGGAGTGGACCCCGACGCAATACAGATCCCGAACGGACCAATCAGGAGTGAAAACAATGGACGACAAGTTCAACATTAGTGTGGCAGTCGAACACAATGCAGCATAGATTACGATCGGGCCAGTGAGAATTCAAGTGTGACGATTATCAATAGCTAATCAGGTCACAGCTCAAAGCTGCTGCTCTTTGCAAACTATATGAACGCAAGCAAGAAGAGAAGGCATACCCACTCAACAGCGCGCTGAAGACGTCTTCTCGAATGGTGACGAACCGTCTGCAAATTAGTTGCCAAGCTCGACGAACAGATCAACAGCCATCTGATCACTTACTAGAGGAGCTTTTCCCTACGACCGCGACCAATCTTTCGAATGTAATGCATATTTCCTTGAACTTGTTCATTCTATCTGAATCTGGTACGACATAAGTAATAGGATCCCTTTTTCACGGGCGTCTCGTGTTTCGTTTTTTCTCTCATCAAGTGCTAGCCTTCCCGAACTAATGGACTCGTTTTCAATCTGCTCACTTCCTGCTTTCAGTTGGATGACAATCCATTGATTAGAGAGTATCGCAAGGCTTTGGAAGCTATCTGGCTAGAAAACGATATCCTGCGCGGCAACCCGTGGGTTGAACCACCCAAAATGCCACGTTTTCGACACAATCCCTATCGTCTAATAAAGGATCCTCCACTGAAGCCAATCCACGGTGCGGACAAAACTGAGACACTGCGTCAGTACGCCGATGCGACAAGACGATTGTGGCGTCTGGACACTCGACAGAATTCAAACTAGTTTCTCCCGTCCTCGAAATTTCGTGATGTATATAAATTTAGCCTAATGAAAATTCTTGTTTTTCACATGACCCTGAACCTTTATTTACTGGGTCGACATTCATCCACATCTGATTGTGTGAAGACCAGCTATCAGTAGCTGGAGAACTTGAGTGGTGTTCACATGGAAGCACATGTAGGCTGCCTCAAACTCGGACTCTGTCCATCAGCCCGTAGTGTTCGCTGCACGAGAAGACTTCTCTAATGTTCCTGAACAGTGTTCACCAAACTCAACTGTTTCTTTCAAAGAGGAACACTCAACGTAAAAGGACGATTCCCCCGAGGAAAATCTTTCTCCAATGGGATAGCTTCTTTTTGCGTAGTTTTGTCTTTGGGGCCGATGAGTAACGAAGCCCCATAAGTTAAGGAATTCCGCCCGCTTTGTTATCCTACCATCTTGTTCATTGTAGATTGAGTGTGCTTCGCCATGTAGTATCATGAGCCATCTGCGATCTCGTCAACAGTGTATCTGCTAGGTCCTGACCGCGGCTAGCTTACTCTGGCTGACCCGCCGGAACGACCAGGTGTCTGGTAACTTGCGAAAATCATCTAAAGTGGAGACAGGTCTTGATTTGAGGCTCAAGCAACTGGCCAAGAGGTCTGTCAATCGTACGATCTCAACTCCGAGGTTGCCTAGGCTCGGACAACCCGACGATAGCTCCACCATTATTATTTTCCCGTGACCTTGAGCCCCAGATGGCACAGTCTAATGCCTGTTCATTATAATGCTCCTCTCATCTCTGTGGGTATCTCTGTCTGTAGTGATTCGGTCTCAAATCTATTTGCGCTAGAAGAGATAGGCCATCCTCCCCAGGAGAGAACAGGCTGAAAAGTATTTTTTCATCCCCAATCCAGTGCTCATGCACCACCGAGCTTTCTGGTTCTGTGGTGACGTCCCACCCGCATATTCATCGGTGTCTGCTTGTTTTGTTTGATTAAATTTGGGAAAAGGAGACTGTCTCAGGCAACTGGGAAGAATCGATGTCTACTTCAGGAACGGCCTCGTAATGAGTGCGGTAATCACAGAGGGATCAGTTTGACTCCATTTGTAACGGGACTCTCAGTCTCACTGCTCCATCGCCTTCTGGCGGCTCGTGAAACACTGACTGGAGAGCAGCAGGTAGGATTCCGATCTGGCTGGGGTAGCGTTGATCTCCTTCAGGTGCTAGAACAACACCATACGCACAAAAGACCCGGAATTCCAAGGCCCATTCGACTCGGTCGACCGGTCTATTCTTCTTGACACGCTTGCTCATTAAGGAATGCCCCAGATGGTCGTTGGCTTTTTCGCTAAGCTGGGGGTGGTGCGTAGCGCTACACACCACTACGCTCCCCAATAACGCACTGATGATGTCACCTCGATTGGTGATGAAACGTTTGCAATCAAATTGCCCAGCTTAGCGAACAAGCCAACGACCACCATCTACGCTACCTGAACTACCAACATTTTCCTCTATAGGATACTCCGGATATTTGTGAACATTATAAATTCTTGGTATTTTGAGACTTCCGAACGTGTGAGGGTATACAGAGAGCTCTCTAAATGCTTCCATACACAAAACGGTGTCCATCAGTGGTGCCCACCCTCCCCATTCCTATTTCATTTCATGATCAATGGAATATCGAGACGAACGCTGGAAGGTCTACAAAACTCTGGTGTTCAAAAAGGCTCTGACGAAAACCTTGGAATACACAGACGACATCGTTGTCGTCTTCGAATAGAAGGCGCAAGTGTTTTTGACCAAAGTCATCTTTCGGTATGCACTTTGAACCCACAGAGTGCGATGTTGTCATGTTCCTGGACATGCAGCCACTGAACACGCCACCTACAATCCTGGGGGAGGCACTCCAAGTTGTGGGGCGTTTTACATACCTCGGAATTTGCGCATGGTCCCTGAATTCCAAGGGGCGTGTGTATCAGGCTACAGTGCACGCTGTTTTGTTATATGGCTGTGAGAACTGGCCCGTTTTGCACAGTGGAACTGAGGCGTCTCCAGATCTTCGACTGTCGTCTCACTCACTGTCTGCATGAACCGTGACCTAAGAGCTGTTGCCACAAATTGTGAAGCAACGCATGTATGTGTTTTGTGTACTTCGTCATCTTTTATGGTTGTCTCCTTTACTCGGCCAGTAAATGGAACCCGGAAGCCAACTGTCCACATTTCTTCCGCAGTCATACACAGATAAAGATGTAAAACTGGCGAAAATCTACATTTAATCTTTTAACCATCCGTGTGGATTATGCGCTCAAAAAAGTGCGTTTGCTCTTCTGAATGTCGGGAATGTGCTTATCACAACCGTTGAAATGCGATTGTTTTATCTAATGATATGAGCGACAAGCGAGCTGCGAAACGACCAATGTGTGTTTCGAGAACTTTCGTAATGTTTACAGTTTCCTAGGTTGCTCGCGTGCGGCTTATAAATGTGTACTACACAAAAGCTAAGATTTCCATCCGCTCTCGTTTTCTTTACATAATTTCAACCGGCTTTTCGTGCACAGTGGCTAGTCGAACAACCCTAGGAGTTGAGTTTGTTGGAAACTGCTTTCTTTTTTCATGCTCATGAACAGCACGAGCAAAATGACCGAGTTCACAGGTAGCTTATTGGCTCACCGAGCGAGGCACTCTGGGCGACTTATCCGGATACTACTCTCGGCTACCGACCAATTTTACACCGCTTATTTAGTCTCAGACAGCGACCGACGCTTGCCCGTAATAATAATAATGAATAATAACAATCGTCCAGCCGTACCAACCCCTCCGATTTAAGTTGTCATGTCAGCCGAAAGAAGCATGACAGCTGAAATAACGCCAGGCTCCATATGCCTAGACAGTAGTAGTGGAGGTGCGTGGGTTGGGTTCGAACCACAGATTTTCCGGTCAGTTAGTCCGAGTCCATTGACAGACTGACTGGTGTAAACTCCCATCGCCTGCGAATGTATGGATAGCCAACCATCTGAATAGATTGAAGTCCAAAAGTTCGCACACAGAACTCGTAACGGTGGCAACTAAAACCCCCGTACGTCACCTTCGCCCGATTGCTTTAAAAATCCGTATCCGGAGTCCATTGGTTTCGTATGTACAACTCTCATAAACGATACAGAGACATGTTTTTATGATGTAGAGTCAGCTGTACTTGAAAAGATTATGGATGTGAAGGATTGGTGAAATCTTCGGCTGTGCCATGTTTACAAAGCGGAATATGCTAACATCGGTTGGTCAAGCTAATGGCCTGGATTTTCCGCTATTGATCCCATCTCGAGTGAGAATATAGGGGAAGAAATTTGTATTTTTAGGTTGGTTTTCCGTCACCTAGTCGAGGTGCACATCTAAGGAAGCCCGTAAATTGTTTGTGACCAAGAAGGGGTTGACAGGAAGCGGTTAGTGCTGGTCTTGGGCTTTGTGAGATGGGTGCTACGGCGTTCGTTAGTGTGCTGAACAGACGAAAAGGCCACAGCTTTCTCCTTTTTGTCAAGTCATAAAATGGGCTCACAGAGATTAGGGAACAGTAAGCGTACTTCTGGAAATGTACCTATGTATGATCTCGTTCGACCGGTTCCAATCCGTGTATCACCATGGTAGCTAATCCCCTTGTGGACTAAAAATGGTTCGTGCTTCCATCGGGTACCATGGCAATTAGGCGCAAAATGGTTGTTACAACTGAAAGATTCGGTTTATTCACTTTGTCGCCGCAACTTTCCCCTATGTGGTATAATGTGGGCTTTTTATGCACTACTGTGATCTTGATGTGAATTACCACATCGTTCGAAATAGGACCTCGGTTACGAACAACATCTTGAATAGCCTTGGACATACAACTCAGGATAAAGCAAGACAAGCATTCTAAATGATCAATCCATCCAACCACTGAGGCACACTCTATACCCTCATTTTCTATACGAACAGAATTGAGTTGACTGGTGTTTCTGAATTCCGACAATGAAGTCTTCAATCTGATGTAACCAGTATTCATGAGATTTTGACTCCAAAATAGTATCAACCGACACTTTATTCAACCTCCCTATCCGAAGTTTCCGAATTGAAAATCCCTTAAAT
The DNA here is from genome assembly GCF_000715545.1 of Opisthorchis viverrini. Lineage (NCBI taxonomy): Eukaryota > Metazoa > Platyhelminthes > Trematoda > Opisthorchiida > Opisthorchiidae > Opisthorchis > Opisthorchis viverrini. The sequence continues at coordinate 3,071,289 of NW_008751674.1, read as the reverse complement.
GCAATACAATAGCAGTTTCGAAGGAACCTTACTTAATTTTTTTACCGGAAAATAAGCGAGACACAGACACATCCATGACTAACGAAGAAAGCTGTAAGCATAAAAGAAACTACTCACAAGGTCGCTGAAAACTCTTCGATATCTCGAATGTCATGGGAATAGCCTTGGACATACAACTCAGGATAAAGCAAGACAAGCATTCTAAATGATCAATCCATCCAACCACTGAGGCACACTCTATACCCTCATTTTCTATACGAACAGAATTGAGTTGACTGGTGTTTCTGAATTCCGACAATGAAGTCTTCAATCTGATGTAACCAGTATTCATGAGATTTTGACTCCAAAATAGTATCAACCGACACTTTATTCAACCTCCCTATCCGAAGTTTCCGAATTGAAAATCCCTTAAATGCAATACAATAGCAGTTTCGAAGGAACCTTGCTTAATTTTTTTACCGGAAAAATGAGTGTATTCGTCGAAAACAATATGCACTTTGGAATACACGAAAACTGGGAAGAAAATTAAATTCAAACATTGAATGATCAGTAGAAGCTCCTGAAGAAAAAAACTTTGAGATAGGGTGCTTATCGAAATTTCCGGCAGACGAAAGGATAACTTGGAAAAATCCTAATTAGAGCGCTTGATGAAGTAGTATAGAATAATCTTAGCAAAACAGCGACGTAAAATAAATCCACAGTACTTTTATCGCATGACACAGCCATAGTAATTCGAGTCTGGGAGGAATGTACAAGGACAGAAGGGTTGGCAAAAATACGCATCAGCGGCGAGGGTTCGGACTATAGGGCCATCTACTCCGTTGGGCCATCGGACGTGGCTGAAAAACGCCTGACTGCGGTGTCTTACGGTTGGGCTGTTGACTAGGTGCTGCGTGCTCCAAGTTCGTCGACGAAGTCATATTCCTCGGTTGACTAGCATTAGCATGATAATATCTAGATCGTCCACTTTCAGGGGGAACAATCGTGTGCTCACGGCTGCTGTATTCGTCTCTTCCACGCCGACGGTCCGGTTCATGTGGTCTGCTGAAACGGTCCAGTTCACGTTCGATAGCTTCTTCGGCGCTGATTGGGAGAAGGCGGGATGACGAACGACGTAACAACTCTGCGGCACCTGTTACATCTCTGTCGTCATCAGGATGGCGTCTCGAGTCAGCTTGCAGGTGACCAACTGGTGCATCGGAATGGCGCGTATACTGTTTGTAGACACGGTGGGGTTTCTCGTTGAAAGTGCCAGGATGCGCTTGGGTTCTTTTGGTCGTGACTGTGGATTCCTCTGGAGGGTGAGCCTGGGCAGTAAGGTTAGATGCTGTGCCCCGACGACGATGAGATTTTGGTATGGCAGCTTGGGAAATCTTCTGGCCGAAAACTGCATCGTACAGCCCGCCAGTCGATCGCCTGGGCATACCGGATCGACCACTCAATACTGAAGTCTCAGGCAATCCGAACGTGCTCGGAGTCTGCACGGAATCGAAACGACGTACCGAGCCATCACCCTGATGTTTGGACACCGGATTGACCAACTGGTGACCCTCTGGATCAAGATGGCGAAAACATAGGCCGCACAGCGTTGTCTTACGCCGCGGTTTGGAGAAGAGATATAAGTAGATCTGGAGCAAAATAAATCCGAGAAACTGAACAACCACAGTAATCAGTAGCGATGGCAGGTAGTACCACACCTGTGGATATGTGAAGTGCACGTACCATGCTCCGATCATGGCAGAATTTTCCAAATAGTAGAAGAAGTAGTATAGCAAATATCTGGTCCTGGTATATTTTGCATAAGCGTTGGCGAACTCAAACAAGCCCACATAAGCGAACATGAAGTCGGACAGCAGATTCCCAGATATGCTGGATCGCTGAATGGAAAAGGAGAACACAAGACTGAATCTTAAATTCAAGTGCGCTTGTTTAGCTCCATTAATACTACTTCAATGAATAATAATGACCGTTTGATACACAGCTACCATGCGACTCGAAGACATTACGATTGGTACGGAGGTCTACTGTACTTTGCCTGGAACTTACACATCTATGTGACAAAAGAACTCACTTCAAGTTTGACTTGATTCGAATAATCAGCGCTGGTACACGCTCGTGACACGATAAGGGAGAAAAGAACGAAGAAGTAATGAAATGCCACAACAGCCATAACGATCCAGTAGAACTGTGCAGTGAAAAGCACGAGAGTGCCCAATCTCAACGTGACGTGAACCAAATGAGCCGAATAAAGTAAAGCCAATCCGCCAGCAGGAACTTGTCCGACCCCGCGATCAAAGTCGAATTCAGATTGGTCATAAGCCGCCGGGTAATAATGAGTGAGTCCAGCACAAAGCCATACGACACCGGTGATCGTACAACTCAGAACACCGACCACTACGAAGAACAACGATGGAAGAAGAAGAAAGAGGATCAACCACTAATCAATAAAGAGAGTGAACTCAGCCACACGTAAACCAACAAAACTATGCCATCAGTTGTTTGTGCCGAAACGTCCAGAGGACATCCATAGATAAACGAACGCTTGTTAAGAATGCGAGGTTCAGATCCTGAAGAATTTCAGCGATACACGACGGTCATTGATTAGCAGAGCGACCCGAAGCTAACGGTCGGACAAGAAAAATGTCCAAACACTGGTATTCTAAAAGTGACTAAATCATAGGGAACACTTCCAAGTCTTATTTTTTCTCTACTAAGACATCATGGGATCCTTCGTAACTGTAAGCTCCCTTAATGGGTGATTGCTGGGTTCCTGGACCCTGGTCTGAAAAAATCTGGTTAGCAGTCGCTTCGTGTTCACACCACTCTGGCTAGAACAGGTCTCATCCAGTTTCCGTAAAACTGCTGACTAGAAAACACAAAATGAGGACACATTAGACCCGAAATTCGCTCCTATTAGAGCAGTGCGCAGGTTTGACTAGCCCAGGACCTGAACTCCAGAGATCGAAGATGCAAGGCCAGCGTGTTGCCAACACTTTGACAGCGTGCGCTGAGCGCAGTCGAATTAGCCCATCTGAACAGTCTAACTTGTTCACGCTCGAGCAGTGTTATTCGGTTCTCTAGCTAGGATAGTTTTCCACCCAATTACCAACGCAAAGACGCATCTTCAATCACACACTGTACTTTATTACTCATATCAGTGAAACTCATGCTGGATGATTTTTCATTTTCAAACGGCTGTGGACAGAAGTTCCGCTTTGTACGTTGCTGTCTGCAGAGCGCACTGTGAAAAAGTAGCATTAACACAAGTAGAACATAAGATTGACGGAAACTCGGGGACTGCGCCTACCTGATGAGTCCCAAGAAGGGCGAAACCGGTCGTGGGCTGTCGAAGAGTTTTCAGCAAACTTGTGAGTAGTTTCCCTTATGAAAATAGCACTAACACACTTTAACAGCAAATTTGACGAAGCATACAACCAGAGTTTGCTAGCTTAGACAATTGATTGGCAACCTTGAGTAGAAGTAGTCGACCAAACTGTGACGAGTCAATGATGTAAGTTCACAGAGTTTACAAGCCTCCTGTAACCATAAAATACTGGATGGAGGAAGGCGACGAAAATCCAACGACACCGAGGGATACACAGCGTACATTGGTCTACGAAATATAGCTTGAATTTCGTAGTACCATAAGATTCAGGAAGTTGGCCAAAAGTTCTGTAGGTGAAACAACGATTGGTCAGTCACTGTCACTCTTATTCTCATGTTCGAAGAGGCGGAGAAGGCGCAAGTATTCTTGGATGAACTGACCAAAGTCATCCCGTCCTTTGGTATGCACTTTGCACCCACAAAGTGTGAGGTCATGCTTGTGGACGTCGAGTCACAGAACACGCCACTTACAATCCAGGGAGAGGTATTGGAAGTTGTGGAGCGTTTTACGTATCTTGGAAGTTATATTAGTTCTGATTGTAGTGTGACAGATGAGGTGAATGCACGAATCTGAAAGGCTCGGGCCCCGTTTGCTAACTTGAGACACCTATGGCGTCAGAATGGTTT
>NW_008751674.1:3065964-3067068 GCF_000715545.1 Opisthorchis viverrini | reverse complement strand
GTGCTACTCGCCTTCCAGGATGGGGACCGCGTGATCCTCAGTGTGCCTGGTTGGAGACACTACAAGATATGGCTGCCAATCGATGTCAGTGGCATTCTTGTTGTCAGTTTCTATCCAGATTGCCGACTGAATGTCTGGAGGTGTAGGCACCTCGGAATGATTGTGTTAAGCTAGCACTAAGGTCCTAACCCGTCCACATTTACTCTTTTCTTTACAATAAGGCCTTCAAACAAGTCATGGTTGTACGGCAGTGAAGCATCGGTGTTGAACACTGATGTCATGCTCTCGATGATGATGATGATGATGATGACTTTTATTCACTTCGGAGGTGGGCGTCTCAAGCTATTAGAGACATAGGGTCTTATTATGGCCTTATGGTCTTATTATCCTACTGGATTTGTTCTTTCATCAAACTCTCCCATCGTACGATATACGTGCAGATATTAGCTACAATCGGAGCATTGTGGTAGTTTGAAGTAGATACTGTCGAATGAACGGGGAAATGGGGTCATGTTGCATGCGATTTGTGGCGTAGGCTTCTGCAACCTGTGTGTGTGTGTGTTGCAATTCACATATTGTTTCCTCTCAGAAGTAGAGTTAACCGAAGCAAATCAAATCAGAACAAGTGGATTCCCCGTGGAATTCACTATATGCTTACCGTACCACAAAATTTGTTTGGTAGAATTCAATTTCACATCACTCTCGTCTGAACATTGCTCACCCTGCCCTCGGACAATTGCTCTGATGAGTCCACATCAAAGGAGGGAAGCTAAACAGCAATGCGCATCCTTGGCTGTGCCGGAATTCGAGGTCCGGAAACCTGGCATGTGAAGCGGGCGTGTGACCAGTACTCCACTAGCGCACGCTGGACACATCTGAACGATCAGGTCTGAACAGGCGAACATGTTCACACTTGACCGATGCGCTGGTAGAGTTCTGATAACATGCTCACCTCACATGTCATGTCCGGATTTCAAACCTCGGCACTGTCGGGGATACACACTGCTAGTGAGCTCTAATCAGAGCGAAATTCGAGCCCGTGCTCTGGAATAACCGGATTCACTCCGTCAGGACAACAGGAGTGCCCAGACGAAGGTGATGTGA
>NW_008751674.1:3037394-3065824 GCF_000715545.1 Opisthorchis viverrini | reverse complement strand
GTGCTACTCGCCTTCCAGGATGGGGACCGCGTGATCCTCAGTGTGCCTGGTTGGAGACACTACAAGATATGGCTGCCAATCGATGTCAGTGGCATTCTTGTTGTCAGTTTCTATCCAGATTGCCGACTGAATGTCTGGAGGTGTAGGCACCTCGGAATGATTGTGTTAAGCTAGCACTAAGGTCCTACCCCGTCCACATTTACTCTTTTCTTTACAATAAGGCCTTCAAACAAGTCATGGTTGTACGGCAGTGAAGCATCGGTGTTGAACACTGATGTCATGCTCTCGATGATGATGATGATGATGATGACTTTTATTCACTTCGGAGGTAGGCGTCTCAAGCTATTAGAGACATAGGGTCTTATTATGGCCTTATGGTCTTATTATCCTACTGGATCTGTTCTTTCATCAAACTCTCCCATCGTACGATATACGTGCAGATATTAGCTACAATCGGAGCATTGTGGTAGTTTGAAGTAGATACTGTCGAATGAACGGGGAAATGGGGTCATGTTGCATGCGATTTGTGGCGTAGGCTTCTGCAACCTGTGTGTGTGTGTGTTGCAATTCACATATTGTTTCCTCTCAGAAGTAGAGTTAACCGAAGCAAATCAAATCAGAACAAGTGGATTCCCCGTGGAATTCACTATATGCTTACCGTACCACAAAATTTGTTTGGTAGAATTCAATTTCACATCACTCTCGTCTGAACATTGCTCACCCTGCCCTCGGACAATTGCTCTGATGAGTCCACATCAAAGGAGGGAAGCTAAACAGCAATGTGCATCCTTGGCTGTGCCGGAATTCGAGGTCCGGAAACCTGGCATGTGAAGCGGGCGTGTGACCAGTACTCCACTAGCGCACGCTGGACACATCTGAACGATCAGGTCTGAACAGGCGAACATGTTCACACTTGACCGATGCGCTGGTAGAGTTCTGATAACATGCTCACCTCACATGTCATGTCCGGATTTCAAACCTCGGCACTGTCGGGGATACACACTGCTAGTGAGCTCTAATCAGAGCGAAATTCGAGCCCGTGCTCTGGAATAACCGGATTCACTCCGTCAGGACAACAGGAGTGCCCAGACGAAGGTGATGTGAACAGTAATTACTAGAATAGCCTTAGTAGCAGTGTGAGGAGATTTGGGATTTCTATGGAGATTTCGTCCTGTAAGTGAAGCCAATCTATGCTGTAAAACACTGTACAGCTGTTTCATCCTTATTGCAAATCATCATCAGTACGCATCTCACGAAATTCCGGAGAGTCTCGAACCCGCGACCTCCCGACTAGTAGTTTGAACACTTAACCGTTCGGCCACGGGTGTGTGATTAACTCGCACTCAGACAGGATATAGCGCCGTTCATCCTTCAATCACGCGGTCACACGTGTTGACTTGTTTCGTTATGAATAAATGGTCACAGTTGTTATTCGGTATGCTTCGTTTCTTATACACATCGTTTTAACTGCACATAAGTATAGGAAAGCACCGGGCCGTTTCGACAACAATATGGCCCTCACCACCGAACTAGTCGTGGATTATGCATAAGGAACAGGGCGTCCGTCAGAGATCCACACAAATACAGTCTAAATCAAGCACAGTCCGTGGGTCTCATTACCAGGGCGCATACTAAAAGCCAGTGGAACAGAAAGACACACATTAACAAGCTGTCATTGAGTTTCTCGCTATGAAGCATACATCATTTCAAACCTTCCCGAGAATTTTGTGATAACAAACAAAGTGACAAACATTTGCCGCACGGAACAGCGGAAGGAACTTGGAGTCTTCAACCGGAAAGTGTGCAATAACGGATACCGCTCTAGTTATGTCGTCATTTTGTTGCAAAAATGTGTTACGGTCAGAATATACAGAAGCTGGTTGTATGTGGCTGGTAAATGTTGCCGTTGCTCCAGCGTTACGGGAACTAACTGAGTGCTCGTCAGCTAACTGATGGCCAATATGGTGTGCCAACATTGAGTTGACAGTGAATACGACTCACGGTTGTATATGTCAGTTGGTAAAGACTTGTTCGTGTGGTTTTCGGTTAGAATTTCGATTTTCAACCTACCCAATCGGTACAATGAAGTCAACAGTTCGGGATTTAGATCATAACTGTGCCTAGGACGTGGTCATTCTGAGCAGCCTAGTCCCGGTTGCTGGTAAGACCAGAAGTCAACGCTGAAAGGGTGAAGTTTCTTTAAACTAACGTGGAAGTTCACGACAAACTGCTCGCCATCAAGAGCAAGCCCCTAAACCGAATCTACTATGCAAGAGTTCTCCCAGATAGCCAAGAAAAGCGTCAGACTGTTCGAAAATCAATCTTCGGGTGGGAAATGGCGTGAACAACATGATTCGGTAAGATTCGGGCCGACTTCAAAGCTGTGAAGGCTTCTTCCGTAAACTAGTAACTGTTGGAGGTATCGCTGCCGCCAGTTGTCCTGCTCATGATCCTCTGAGTTGTAGAAGAAGCTAGAAAAGACGGTAAACTGCTGACTATTTTTGCGGAAGCGAACCATGAAATAAAGAAATGCGAATCCATAGTTCAGTCACTGTTAATGATGTTAATGTAAGATAGAAATCACAAAGTGATAAAAGGGACAAGGAAGGGACGAATCAGGATTGAGCATACACGTCGCCCCGTGTAGTTGTCAATGTCGAATAACAAAAAGGGGCAGGAACCCCAATGAGAATAGAAATACTCAACTTACTTGCATCATCCGTCATGGGGAAATTCAACCCCACTCGCCGGAAGAACAGAACACCTTGGGAAAATACAAAAGGCCCCGCACCGAGAACACCGCTCGCCAAGGCGACCAGAGCAGCATCCTGTTCTGTCCTACGGAACTGTCGACGAACCTTGTAGACGCGGACGAGACCTGCATCCAGCTCGCGAAATCGGGCTGCGTTTTCTATACAGAAAGCAAGGATAGGGAGGGGAACAACAAATCCGACCAGCTGAATAGCGAAGGGTTCAGTCGTGGGTGTGCAACTTCTATGGTTGTTCTCGGCAGGTCGGATCACTCACTTGTGTACGCTAGAACCTACGCCATTGACCTACGAAACTCACATTCACATTAGTGTCGTTTGAACAGCAGTCCACTTATAGAGGAGAATCTTGGTAACTCAGGTATCGTAAATGGTCGGTGATTTGTTCACTGAGCTAGGCAGTTTGATTGCCATCACAGATCGAGGTGACATCAGCAGTACGTTGTTAAGGAGCATAGTAGGGTGTACAGATGGGTCGGTGACTGCGCGTTGACTTATGGCAACGAGCGGGGGTTGGAGACAAACTGCGAGGTGACATCAGCAGTACGTTGTTAAGGACCATAGTAGGGCGTACAGATGGGTCGGTGGCTGCGCGTTGACTTATGGCAACGAGCGAGGGTTGGAGACAAACTGTAAGCTGGACACTTCAAATAGGCAGTGTTCAAGATATCGGTTGTTGACCATATGGCTGTTGATCTGTTCGCCGAGCGTGGCAATAGACTTGCACATGTTTCGTCACCACACGAAGAGACATCAGTGCGCAGTTGGGTGAGTACCTTCTGTTTGCCTTTATAGCATTTACAGACTATCTGTTATCTCCTAAAGTGATCGGCTATTTGGTTGTCGGCGTTTTTCCCGCATTTATTGATCCGTTTGTGACCTGTGTTGCGTTGTGGTTTGCGTTCCTTCAAGTTGATTGGTCATCTCAAAGACTTCTATATTTAGTAGTTTTGCCCCCGTTCCGATCGACCTATTTCAAGATAGTTATTTGATCCATGCACTGAAGATCTATAAAACCGGCTTGGCGGCAAGGCTAATCATAATACCTGGAGACCCAACCTCAGTCCCGATGCCAATGCATATGGCTACAGTTCGCATTACACCACACAAGTTATGAAGTTTCAAGGATTTCCTGACGGACAATCCGTTCTCATAGGCAGACTAGTATTTAACCGGTGTGTGCGTTTTCAGTGAATTCTTTGAACGATAGGTCAACGGGAGTGTCAACTTGGATAGGACCGCGTAAACCAGGAACAACAACTCAGGCGGTGACCAAAAACAACCGAGACCTACTTGAGGAGGCTGCTGCTTCCGATTGTCGAGTAGCCAAGGACGGCCCACTGATCAAAGAACCGCTGGGTAGAGTGGATGGCTGCTTGACTTCCTTGGCGAACGCAACCGCCTCAGCGAGATACCGTTTCTCAAGGTCTATCATCCGACGAACAACCACAAGCGACTCAATATACCTGACGAGTGGAGGAGTATGAGGACAAAGTCAAATGAAAACCGCTTTTCAGGGAAGAAAAGTAAAAGGAACCCTTTGTTGTACAATGCACTGATATTTTCCATCATTCTAACACTAACTGAGTAGCATAAAGATGACAAGCAAAAAGACCTTAATATAAAATGACCTCAGTTAACAGAGTTTACACGTGTGTTCCACCAGCGGTTGCAGCCGAGTGGTACATATCCGGAACACCCTAACTAGACCATTCAAGATATGCACCGCATAGTGTTGTGTACAGAAGCCACCGTCCTTCCACCCAAATATACGGAACCACAAGTGGCCCTCAATTAGTGCATAGGCACGACCTTTTGTGGGAAACCGAGTTAGTCAAAAACTGTGTTGCTTACCACTCCCAGGGTGGGTCTTCGAAACACCAACAAGGGATTCTAATTCTTGGTAGTGTGAGGAGATTTGAGATTTTTGTGGTGATTTCGTCCTGTAAGTGAAGCCAATCTATGCTGAAAAGCCCAGAAGCACTGTACAGCTGTTTTATTCTTATTGGGAATTATCAGCAGCGCGCATCTAACGAAACTCCGAAGAGTCTCGAACCCGCGACCTCCCGGCTAGTAGTTTGAACACTTAACCGTTCGGCCACGAGTGGCTGATCAGCAGTGTGATCAACTCGTACTTAGACAGGATATAGCGCCGCTCACCCTTCATTCACGGAGTCCACACCACGCGGTCACACGTGTTGACTGCCTCCTCGAGCAACGACTTCTCAGACAGAAGTTTCACTCATCGGGTGAAGTTTATTCTTCAACTGAGCTACTTATATATTGTTGGTAGTGTGAGGAGGTTTGGGGTTTTTGTGGAGATTTCGTCCTGTAAGTGAAGCCAACCTACGCTGGAAAGCCGAGAAGCACTGTGAAGCTGTTTCATGCTTTTCAGCATAGGTTGGCTTCACTTACAGGATTCTAATTCATTCATTCGAACAATACACCTTCGAACTGATTCCCGGCGTGTTTGAAATCTGAGTCTTTAGGGTGGCATTCACTTTCAGGTTGAGCATATATTATGCAGTCGGATTGGCTACTAGAGAGAACGCTGTACCAGTTGATTTTATGGACTCGAATTTAACCATGTCTTGAAATTCTGTTAAAGTTTGAATTTCTGAATCTCCCAATGGGATGGGCAATAGCATACATGGTTTTCGCTTAACCATGTTTAGTCCAGAGGGAAAAAGAAGGGCGAGCGATGAGGAGGAAACCACATAGAGATCACCATGCCCAGCTGGGGCACATACGTACCGCACACCTGATTACCAAGCCGGACAGAAATTACCTGGAGACAGGCGCCAATCCCATGAGGGCCAGAGTGATACGCATGCAAACCCAAGCCTCTTTGTTCTCCTCTTGCTGCTTTGAGTGTGGTTTCTTCGAGGCTGTGTTCCACCGCATCCAATAGCGGTAACAGTCGAAAATTCCGGTTCCTGGAAAAGGAAGTGAGAAAAATGAGTCGAGGCAAGCGACGCGAACGAAACTTAGTTATATTCCATCAACGAACAGGCTTAAAGGGACAACGGTCGTGGAACAGCATCTTATTCAACAAAATCTAGGACACTGAGGTGCAAACGCGACAATTTCCACACCCCTAGGTGTGTGGAGAACTCAAAGTTCTCTCTACGCTACCCTCGAGGTGTTTTGTGAACTGGGCATCAAAAACTGTGCAGCAAGAAGAAAGACAATCCAACTCAACAACGATGCCAGAATACTGATCTAGACCGGATCCGACGTACAGACGCGATTATCTTTCGAAAAACATCGACAGGAGCAACGAAGTCTGGCCTCTTCGTGAATGGAGCGGTGGAGATGAAGTCATCAGCAGTCAGAGCTTAGTTGATGATTGGCAATACTCACAATGGCACACGCCAAGAAAACTACATGAGAACGTCTACTCCTGAAAGAGAGTTGCATATTTCCACGGAAGTCTGAACGTTTATATAGAAGCTTACTTTAATTTATGGCTTCATTGGAGGTCACATCAGGCAAGCACAGTTTTTAAATTACAAAGCACAAAAGTTAGGTCCGTTGTACGTTTAGACCAGAGCTTTCCAACCAGGTTATTAAGTGATTCTGAGTCATCGTTGCAGTTCTGCATTTGCGGTAACCTTGCAACAAGACACCTGTAAGTTGAAATATACGAAGCCGTGATGCAGAAAGTTAGCCAGTCTGCTTCAGTGCACTATCGTCTTACTGAGGCCATGTGCTAGGTTTCTATTAGTGTAAAACAACCGTGTTGACTGAGGTTTTCAAATCCGCATTGGCTATTGGAACGCGTTTAGCTGTGATTGGTTCAGTCCCTGATTGGTTCTTCGGTTCTTCACGAGCTTGTGTCACGCGATCGTTGTTTGTTTTCACTGCGTTACATCCTTGAATCTTAAAGGATGTGTATCACGTTACAGTACAAGCTGTTTTGTTGTAAGGCTGCGAGGTACGGTCTCTGTGAGCAACCGAACTGAGACGTCTTCAGATCACCGATAGTCGTTGTCTCAGAACCATAGCCCGTATAAAACAGTGCCGACAAATCCGCCATGAGGTAATTTGAAAACAAGTGTTGGGTTTTGCAACGGAGACTTTAGTCGAGGAATGTGTACAACACCAAAAGCCGCGGCGGTTCGGTCACGTATTATGCATGCCGAATCACCATTTGGCGATAAGAGTGCTGTTTTTCGGGCTCACTTTTGACTGGAGCAAGCAGAGAAGTGGTCAACGTTTGACCTAAAAGAGGAGTACGAAAGGGGTTACGAAAACTTCGGGTACTGTCAAAGCGACTCGCCTTCCAGGATGGGTTCCGTGGGATTCTATTTGTGCACGGCTGCAGACGCTGTAAGATAAGACAACTAATTAATGTCAATGGCATTGTTGTTACGACTTCTCTAACAAACTGTCTGGAAATCTAGGCACCTCGGGATGATTGCGGTAGGCCAGTATTAAGTCTATTCCCATCCCCTCTTATTCTTTACTTCTAAACAGGGAGTTCAAATAAACCATAGTTGTACGGCAGCAAAGCATCGGTGTTTTAACAATGATGTTATGCGGTCAGTGGTAGAACGAGAAGAACGGCCTTTGACTTGTAACTAGTAGTAACTGGTGGGGTGATTGAGGCAACCATGACCAAGCACTGCTCTACCTATCAGCCCAGGAAGAAACGTTCCAGACTCGGTATGAAGTGGTCTTTGTGCTAAATTCACTTTCATTCGGGATATTCTTTATCGGGATCGATGGGACGAACTAAGAACAATCCTGGTACATTTTCTTCCCGGTAAAATAAACGATTGATATCAGAAGGCAAACAATGCACGGTAAACGAACTTTCAAAAAAAACACCTCACCCCAGGTGAGAAGTACTTCTATCTTCCCTGAAGGTGACTGTTGTCTTCTTGGGGAAAAACTGAACTCGGCTTTTATGCACCCGGAGGGAACACCGGTTAGGTATACTGTTGAAACGGTGTATATTACTAATGAATGAAGAGAGTAGTGTCTGGCCGAGCTCTAAAGTGTCATCCCTGCATCCGATGGACGGTTGATATGCAAATTAGTGAATCACTTTGTAATGTTTGTTCCTTGTTGATTAATATTCAAAGGACATCCAGCAAGGTCCAAGAGGACAATCGAGAATGTTTGCTTTCCACAAACTAACTGTAAATGAGGTTTTACTGCAGTTTCTAACAGCTTGTAACTGATCATTTCGTGTTGGCCAATAGAAACTCCCCAATCAAGGGCGCTATTCATTCCACTTGGTCCCGTGACCAAGTGGCAGCAATATTTCGAGGGTGGGGACGTCCTGATATTCCTGCAGGATTTCGAGGTCGTAAGCGAACTGGTACGTTTGAAGACCTACAGGTGCAAGTTGGTATCGCTGACGGCCCTCCTCAGAGGCCTGGCGAACGAGGGGGGTGAGTGCAGCCAGAAGGGGACCCCGGGAAGCGGACTTGAGAGGAAACACTTGAAGCAGAGTTTGACACACCGACCGGCCGCTTGGTGGCGGTTCAAGGCGAGCAGGATGGGACCGGAATGCGATCAGACGGTGTTCTTCGCCAGTCTGCGGCAATGGTTGGATCGCGCCTTGCTGGAATCAGGAGGAGTTTCGCCGTGTGTGATCGGTTCTTCGAAGGTGTGCAGCCGGCGCGCGGTGTTTAGTTGCGGTTAGCAAGAGCAACCAGCCAGTCAAGCGAGACACATCAGGTTTGCCTGGCACGGGAAACGGCTGATCTCCTACTGGAATCACAAAATAAGCGGGATGAGTCGCCAGTGGAGGAAATGTGGACTAACCGAACAGCTTGCCGCCCTCAAGGTAGAAGCGCGTAGGCACATTCCGTCTAGAAGATGCTATAACTGTGCCACGCCTGATCACTAGAAGAACCAGTGCTGTCGTACCTGCTCATCTGTCAATAATGATGGCTTAGTTCGCTCATCTTTTACCGCGTGGGTTTTGATTAGTGCACTGGCACGGGCTGACATACAGGCCGCAATTGAGAGAAACTGGAAGATTGAGCTGTGCTTTATCGATGCGTGGGCGGATGTATCGCTGAGGCTGAGGAGATGAAGAAGCAGGATGCAAACTGTGCACGCTACGGCGGGCGGTGGACATCGATCAAGAACTGACGGGTTGTCATTTTACTCGGTGCGCGTAAATGATAGTTCGGTGCCACACGAGTCACTGATCAGCCCAGACATAAAGCCGACAATTTTTGGAGCAGATTTCCTCAACCTAGCAGAATCCGTGGTAGACCTAAAGTGGAACAAGCTGATGACAAAGTACGGCTCTGTCAAGCCTGGGTATTAACTAGCGCTGTTAGCGAAATCCAGATCTGAAGGTTTCTGTCTCGTAATGTCATTTCAATACGATCTGTGGTCCGAGAGTCTGTTCACAGATGAAGAAAGTCTGTTACACTGGTACGCTTCCCCAACGAAGATGTCGCACAGTCCCACACTACTTCTTAGCACTTTGCTCACGTGAACATTGTTTCGGCAGTAGTTTAGATGCTACTACTTTTCCAGAGAAGTTGCACAATCATCCTCAGGGAGGCAACTAAAAATAACAAGGGCTAGTGAGATTCCCACAAGGGCCGATTACACTAGACTACAGCATTAATTGTCGCAAGATAACACTGTACACTGGACGAATTCAGAACTCATCCTAATGTCAAATCGATCAATAATGCACCAAAAACTAAGTCCAAGCTGCACCACTGTGTCCTTAGTGAGCAGAGAATTGTTTTACTCGAAAGTCACACGAAGAATTATTGAGTGGTCAGAAAGACTTGTGTGCAAAGTAATCAACAGCGCAGTATGTAGTACCGTTTTTTTTTAAAGTATGGGCCCGTTATCTGGTTCACGACTGAAAAAATCAATATGGATACTGTCATCCTGAAGAAGGATAAGATAAGAAGAGGGTAGTAACAACTTGGTGGTGGCTGTAACGCTCAAATTCAATCAACACCTCGTTATTTCACCCCATTGGATACTAACCCCAAGCTAGAAATTTTGACCAGTTTTAAAAGACAAATACACTGGCCCAAAATGGACCATGAGTTCAAACGTTATCAAGATCACTGGATCGATGTGCACTTTCTGAAGTCTCAGATGTGGCTTATTGTTCAAGTTTTCACTTTAAGAAATTAGTCATCACGGAAGCCTTCTTTGTCGATCGCCAGGAACGTGACAGGTTACGCACTGAAGCCGGAGAGTTTGTTCAGTAGTCTACCACGGGACAGAAGATCAGATCACTTAGCATTCAGTCAGATCTTCCTGAGCAAATGGCCGCAACGAATTTATGCGTTCAAAAGATTTCAATCCATGGCACGATCAGCTGACAGTTGTGTTGTTTGTTCGTTTTTAACGCGCCAATCATAAGTTTGTTGATTTGTTGTTATCGGACCCGTTTCTGACTTTGCGTTACGTGATGTGACAACGTAAAGCTTGGCAAGTAACCCATCTTAAGGCGTCTGCCAGAGACTTAAACTTCAAAACTGTGCCTAATGTACATATCGGGTGATGAAGAACCGTCCTTAACTGTTTCCCTTAGCTGTTTCCTTAGCTGTTCACCTTTCAGTTGCTTATCAGTAAATGAGGACTCGTCGAAAGAGGAATTTGAATCAGCAAACATGTGAGATATATGCGTTGCTAGCCTTGGGTCACGTGGCCCGTGTCCGTTACCTGGGTTATCAGGTTACGTGTCCATCAGTTTCAAACTAATGGAGCACAGGTATCATGTGTTAAACGCTTTCCTTTGCTAACAACCTTGAAACCTGTGACCAGCGAAAGGAATCGAACTGCTCTCCACTGAATAATCATCATCGCATGACACATGGTGCAATTCTAACAGAGAAGACAACTGGAACCAGGTAGCCACATCAGCTTCGTGCAGGTGCTCCCTCTTCGAGCAGCAAAAGTACATTTCTCCTGAATTTGAACTTGAAACGACGGCGTTAGCCTCACCTCAACCACTCCTGTTCAATTTATGTATTATAACGCTATAAAAAGAATTCAGTAATGTGAAAACCAATTCGACCTCAGTCACCAGCTCAAAAAAAGCTTTTCATTTTTTAGGCGGCAGACAAATGTGTCACCGAAATCCTACTTCAGAATGTCTAGTAAGTCTACTGTTGTAGGAAGTATAAATGATGAGCGATACTTGAGCATATACATCTAAAATGACAATTCTAGTTAGGTTCACTGTTTTGACCATGGTACCAGACGTGTACTAGTGTTGTTAAGACCGCGTAGTATAGCGGACCTTTTTAGCCATAACTTCACTCATGTGACCGTCTTTCCAACAGGCTTGGTGTCGACCAATCGATTCTGGAGTTCATTAAACTTGGCGTTTACTCGTCTTCCAGTGTGTGGTGACTAGGTTGGATAAGTTGTGCAGAGTAATAAAAAAGGGTGTTCTAAAAGGCCCCGTGAGAGCCGGTCATATGATGACAACAAGACAGGACGTGATGAATGAATTATGCTACTCATGACGAGTTTGTACCTGAATAACCTTCACGGAAGATGAGTAAAGATTCAACAGATGTTCTGACCCATTGGGGAAACGAACTAGGTTCCGAAGAAGTCTCAACAAAGAGATGAATGTACACAAAAGACTTATAGCTTTATGTGAAGCGAAGCTTTCTGATATAACCATTAAATTCCAAACTGCATCGTCCATTGTGCGAAGTTTCTGAAACGAATCAGAGCTACTCCCATTAAAATGTGTAGTGTGACAGGGGTTACGTACCGTTCAACAGAGTTCCTTTAGTTTCCTCAGAGTAGATCAACAATAATTTGCTTTCTCCCTGAACTGTTTCGTAATTTTCTTTGTCGATGGTAGACTCTTCCGAAAAAAATTCATTGAGTTAATGGTATATTTCCACAAAGTAGCCCAACAGACATTGTATTAGCACGATTAATTTCCTGACCATTGGTCACGGCATCGAACAGCCGACCATGGTAAAAGTACATCCAGGACATCGGCTTGATCATGCGAGAGACCCACTTGGAACCCCGCTGAATCTCTCGTGTAGTTCTCAAATTTCGTGCAGTCTGAGTTCAAGTAGAACATAAAGATTGACGGAAACTCGGGGACTACGTTTATCTGATGAGCTCCAAGAAGGGCGAAACCAGTCGTGGGCTGTGGAAGAGTTTTCAGCAACCTTGTGAGTAGTGTATTACGTCGTCTCACCCACTTCTATCCCAGATTTCCGTACGGTGAGAATATCGGCAAGGTTGAGATTTGCGGCGAATAAAACCAGTCTTGTTTCCTATGCGTTGTTGCAAAGTCAACTAGATCGCAGCACCAACCTAAACCCACAGAACATTGCTGCACGAAGCGGGACAATTTAGGATTTTTTTATGGATCTTTGCAAGCGGCACAGGACGCGAATAGTATTCAGATACACATAAAAAAGCAAGCGTGGAACTGTGGGCTAATGTGATAAACTATTGAAAATCTGCGCACACTACAGAAAGCATCAGTGTTGCTAACAGCGTACCACAGAAACCAATAGACGAATCGAGTTTGTGGTGGTATTACTTGCAAGATGCTTGCACATTTGCATTCCAACTGCATTGTCCAGTTGGAATCCCTCAATAAAAATTCTCATCACGCCGCGCTTGAAGATTCCGAAATAATGGAGTCGTGTGACGCTCGTGTTTGTTTGTCGAGCATACAATCCATGGTTGTCCTCGATAGATTTATGCCTTAGGCGTAGCCGGCTTGACGAGCAACGCGTGCCTTTCAATGTCAAGGTCACATATTAACCTAAATTAGGACCTGGTAATACGAAAGCCTGAACGCAGAGACAAACGGTACGAGATTTTGCAGTTCCAGTCAGCGAAACGAGTGCACAATGATAATGAGCAAACTGAGAATTTTTACAAAAGCAAGCATCAATGCTCACTCACACCAAAGTCTCTAGATCGCCATTCGAAATCAGACACGAATCAAAGGAGATCATCGTAAATTATCAAGCTTTACCTCCCTGACGCTCTCTGACAGCGTTTAACACCTCAAATATGCTCAGTTGGTGTTCGATTTCCACCACAGCTTAGGAAGAGAGAAGCGCAGATGAATACTGCCATTGAGAAAAACGTTTGTAACTTCGGTTGCATACACAGTTGGTGTTCTAGTCCCTGAGTTTGATAATTTGGTGACAAACCACAAGACACTAAACGGCGTGTAGATTGGACGACAAAAGAAGTAACCGCTCACAGAGCAACAAAGTGGGTTTATCTAGAGTGTGATTTCAGCCGGACGGAACTGAGGGTTGTTGTCGGATGATGCAAAAGAAGGAATATTTGCATTTGATCAAGCAGGGTAACAGTAGTGATTCGTCAATGCGTTGTTAGCTCAAGTGCGCGTATTCGTTGTTGACCCAGGTGACTGTTGATCTGTTCGCCGAGTTTGGCAGTAAGCCTATAAGCGTGTAGATACCAACCGATGAGACTTCGTTGGTAAGCGGACAAGCAGGCCAAATCCGAAGCTCGATGGACAGATAAATACCCAAATAGAGTAGAATGAATAACCGAAGACCTAACAGGACTGTCGATGATGAAAAACATCTGAGGAACAAAGAAGTAGGTTCTACGCGATGCATCCATTTCACTTAAAATTTACCGGTTTAATTTCATATGCAGCAACCCGGTATTTAAAACTCATCCTCAATTGCTGGAGCAGCCAATTTATTTTGATTTGAGTTTTATGGACAAAATCAGCTGTTCAACAAACCAGTAGATGTTAACACACTACTCATGAGGTTGCTGAAAACCCCTAGTCCACGAACAGGCTTACCACATCTTGGATTTCATTAACAAAGCGCTGTTCCTGGGCTTCCAGTAATCTTACGTTTTTGTTTATCGGACAACTATGAATGAACAAGTTGACCCTTTCTTATGAATAGCATGTGTCAGTATTGTTGTGCTTCCTGAAGTTTTGGAAAGAACTTCTAGTGGGATAAATATTGAGCCTCAGTCAACCACAACCGGAAGAGGTAACCTTCCGGGGTGACAATTAAAATGTATCTCGTAGTTGTAGATATATGTTCTTAGAGTTGAATTCTACATTACGTTCCGAAGCGTATTCCGCTCATCGAGGGTCGCTTACATCCCTCCTCACCCCTGAGAGGATGCCGTATTTAGGGAGGTTGAGCATCAGAAGTATCTTGGAACCTTAAAGCTGGGCGCGCGTGGACATTGGGACCTCTACCGATTCACCGAAAATGTATCGAATGCATTCATTTGAAAGGTAACATCAAAGCCGACGCAGTCCCCGAATTTCTGTCAGCCTTAGGTTCCACCGGAAACCGAATTGCACAGAAATTAGTGGAATACACATATTTGGAGAAAAAAACTGGTTTCGCGAAAAAGTCACCCGGAACCCAGTTGAATCTCTCGTATATTTCGCTAATTTGGCGCAATTTGGGTTCAAGTAGAATACAAGGTTGAAGGAAACTCGGGGATCGCGCCTACTTGATGAGTCTCAAGAAGGGCGAAACCGGTCACCGGCTGTCAAAGAGTAGTGTGCAACAGCAAAGCAGATTTTTTCGTGGCTTTTAGTTATCTGGTTACCTCGAACAGAATTCAAGTCCAAGCTTACTGGAACAAAACTATCCTTCTGTATCAAGCTGACTTGTACATTATATTGGTGTTAGTGGGGAACCCGACTGAGTCCGAGCTGAATCACTCGTTATTGATATTCTTCAACTGAATGTGCTGCACAAAGCCCATCTCACATTTCAGTTGGAATCAGATTGGTCTCGGTTATATGCATGTCATTCACTGAAGAATGCGACGGTTGTATAGGAGTTTGTGGGCTTCGACAAGGCTGTATTTGACAACCGACATTACGTCTCCAACTGGACTCAGCTGTTACGCACGAAAAATCCACTAGACGGAAACAGGTGATTGAATAACCGCCTTAACAGCATAATTCTCAAAGATAATGAGAGGACTTTCTTGGCTTCACACACGAAGAGAGTTGATAACTTAAAAGTCGAAATCTGACGAAATACAACCCACAAACCTTATTTGCGAACCGCACTACCGGTGATGAACAGAAACACGTGAGATAACTGATTAGGCAACCGAATGAAACCACACTGTTAAAAACGGATTTCGTGGTCCCAACTGTTGTCTCAAGGTTAACAACGCGACGAATCAGTAAAGTTTACTTACCGAGGTACTGACCTATCAGAAGTGTCACCACAGTAACTGAAACTTCCAATATGGTCTGATTCGTGAAATGTACCACGTGCAGAACGACCATTATCCAAGCGCTGAGCACAAACACCAAGCACAGGATGATACAAGTAACTTTTCGCCATATGGCTCGATCCGAAATCAAGTCATCAATGATACTTGCAACCGACTCCAAATTGGTGTTAGCAACGGATTCAACGGGTGTGGATTGACGGACATACATGGTTATGACCAGACATACATTGAGAACAACCCTCCCCGGAGGGCACGAACTGAAAGAATGCAGACAGGAATTAAATTGGTGGGTAGACATCAACAACACTGCTATGAAAACCATCCAGAGAATGACTTCAAGAGTCAGACCCGTTCACAAGAAAATCGTTTATTGAGTTCTGTACTTTTAAAGCTGGATGGGAACTCGAAACCACCTCAAATCAGCTGCTTAATTATGCCTGGTCCTTTCAGCTAGAATACTGTTGTACAGTAAATCCACGAACAGGCTTGAACACTTCCACACAAGCCACCAATCGTTACTCGGAAAACTGCTTTGCAGCGACAATGTACCAAAGTAGGCTTCAGAATGTGCAGTTTATAAACACGCACTACGATAGCCGATAGTCTTACGGACTTCGCCAATCACATTAGCTCCAACAGAATGGTGTCTGACTAACCAGTGCACACAGTTTCAAAGCCAGAACCTCGTTCGCCGATCCACATGTCTTGTGGTGTCTGAAAGACATGTTGGTGAGAAATAAGAGATTACGTATTATAGAGATAGGTGAGAGGAGATTTCTTACGTCTTTGGGCACTAAAACCCTATAAGCGCTGCTGGCACTTGATTGCGCGTCAATTTCGTATTGAAATAATAATAAACAGGCGTTTCATTGTTCCACAGTGTGTGGGTGTGTATGCGATTAGAAATGAACCCGGGGAGTTTTATTTAGAAACATCCTCCTCAAGGTTTTGCGACCGTCAGACATCGGTTGCCACTTTGTGTGCCCCGGTGTGTGCGATTCCACACTCTGAAGTGTGAACACATTACCACCGCCTTGATTGACGACACAGTTCCGATTGACGCCACGCCCTGGTGCTTCAGTTTGCAGTTGTAACGTGTGTGGCGGCTTGCTCCTCAAGATGAAGACCATACTGGTGGTTTCAGTCGAAACACTGGAGCCTTCCTCTCAGGCTCTCGACCTTGGTTGAAGGCTCCAATCATCCTACTATCCAGATCTGAGCGCCCTGGCAGTATTCTAGCCAATGAACAACCATGACACTTACAATTGACAATACTCTCATGCCTTATCGGCCGTCGCTTGGTGTCACTAGCTTCCTGAATGCAGTAGGATGGGTGAGAGAAACCAGGCTACTGCTGACGCCTCCCTTCGTATACTTCTATCTTTTACCTTACTCCACTGAAACTTGAAGACTTCCCGCAGGTTCAAGCACTGGGTCTGACCGTTTTGCTCGCCCTGCATCACACTTAGCTACAGGTTCCGTATATCCGACTTCAGTAACAACCCTAAACATCTCAAGGTCTCCGAAAGCCCGCGTAGTTACCAAGCAGGACAACAGGTGGCTTTTGCTCGTATGCTGGATTCCCTCTCTCCATTGATGTATATTGTCTGTCAGAAACCAGGATACAGGACGCAAGTGCTGTGATTGAACTGATTACCTCATCGCTCTCTTCCAGGTTCTGGCTGCGCACATATGATGATACAGAGACCGCTGCAGTTGGATATAGCGGTGTGGATATCGTATTAGGCGACCGACCGGAGGCGTCCATATTTGACTGAATACTCGTTGATAGTTGTCTATGTGTCATCCGTTTGGCAACATCTGTGAGAGAATTATAAAAAATGACGTCCTTGGCACTCTGTTTGCTGAGTCTGCTTACGCCCCAACGGGCTGTAGCTCTGAATCTACCGAAGATATTTTCCATGATATTCTAGGTGCCCTTTTGCAACGTGGTAAAAACAGACGTCGTCGCTGTTGCTGGTGACATGAACGCCAAGGTAGGTATACTAAGCGCTGCTGAGGCTCAATTGGGTTGTCGTTTCGGTTTGGACACGAGATGCACGGACACTGCGCTGCTGAGGCTCAAATGGGCGGTCGTTTCGGTTTGGACACGAGACGCATGGGCAATTGTCTGCTTCAGATGTGTGCATATCACAGACTGCTTCTTTGCAATACCCAGTTTCCGACCAGCGGGAATCGCTTGACCACGTGGTGCCCCTAAACAAACCAGTCCCAAATCAGATAGACAATACTGCCATGAAGTCCCAAATCAGATAGACAATACTGCCATCAGTTACCCGTGGCGAGGATCGACCACTGCCTGCCACTACTGCTGATATCCCAATATGGGCTCCGACCATGTGCTTGTGTCCTGCTGCCTTTCATTGCGCTTTTCGTGGACAACTTGCTTAGCCAGTGAGAAGCTGGGGAACCCATAAATCAAAAGAAAAAATCACAACCAGCTCCTCTGACGCCTGCTACACGGTCATATGTCGCATTTTAACTACAACTGGGAACAGTCACCCACAGTTGTACTCAGAGCTGAACTTCCGTTTGCAGCAGAATCCATCTAATCTCATCCAAACAATGGATTTCTGGTGAGACCGTGTCTTTTCTGGAGGCCCTGTGACAGATTCCCTCTGACCGCATCAACAGCTCCACCAGGCGCCAGGTGGAGATGAAGGCCGATGAAGAGTGAGAAGCGTAGTGGACTAGAAAGACCGAAGAAATGAAAGAGGCAGACTGTTCCACTTGATTCGTTTGACTGATCCTCGGAAGCCTCTGTCACCGAAACTATCAGGGACCGGGATAGCTTTCCGGTATCCAGCAAAGGAAAACGTTTTGACCGCTGGGAACAACAATTCAGTTGCTACCTGCTACCTCCAATCCAGAATCCTGGCCTCCAACAGAAAGGTGGACCGTGAATATGGAACCACCTTCAGCCTCGGAAGTGTCCGAGTGTATTTCCCTACTCAATCGTCATCGTGCTGCTAATCATGACGACCATCCACCTGCTCCCTTCAAGGATGGTAGTGGATCCCTCAACCAATGCCGGCCTAGCTTATTTGGATTCATCTGGCAGAAACATACAAATGGGACGAGTCGATTACAGTGCCCATATTCAAAAAGAGTACGTAGTAACCACAGACGTGTCAGCTTGACTCCCGTCGTAACTAGGCTTCTGGCGTAACTGATTCTTCGTCATCTTACAGTGGCATGCAAACCCACGACTTCTGAGCATCAAACGCGATTTCGACCTAGTAGAGGCTGCGTCGACGACATCTTCACAACCCTTCAGGTGTTAGAGAAACGCTACATGGACATACGACCCACAATCTTAGTATAAATTGGCTTCAAGGGTGCGTTCGACTATGGCGGTCCTTGCTCAACAGGGTAGACCCAAGAAGCTTACGAACATAGTCCGGTCTCTATTTTGAAATACTTCTGGGAGAGTGTATGGTGGGCCTCTAAAAGCCTCCCTGAAAATTGGTCTTTTTCAATGTTCGGCTTCATCACTGATGAAATAAAGGCAAACGCTGGAAGATCCTGAAAACTCCGGTGCTCGAAGCGTTACTGCTGAGATACTTGTCGATCCCGGGTACTCAAACGACATCGCCCTCAGCTTTGAAGACTAGTACATCCTCTGTTGAATAGACTGGCCAACGTCATACCATCTTTCGGCAAGCGCAGACCGAAGTACCGTCTACCGAGACGAGTGTTGTTTTCCGTGCCTCATTCAAAATGTCACACGTTGTTAGGTGAACAACGTATGTGGAAGAGATTACGAAGAGTTCGGGAGTTATTGGTGTGGTAGACCTTCCAGGATTGGCTTCCCGTGACCCCGCCTGCGTTTGGCTGGGGACACTGCAAGAAATAGCGACCAATCGACGCCAGTGGCATTCGTGCTGTCAAACTCTCTGAATAAGCTCTTGAGAGCGCAGGACCCTCAGAATACTTGCGATGAGCCAGCATCAGGTCCCCTTTCCTCACTCACTCCTTTCACTTCTTTTCATTTTAAGGTCTTCAATACAATTAGATAAACTTTAAGTTTGTACGCCGGTGAAGCCTTAGTGTCAACAACGACGACGGATCACACAATCATAAACACCCCGGTACCGCATCGGTCGTCGATTTGTGCCGTTGTACCTCACCTACCGCATTAACTGGGACGAGTAAGGAAAGCAAGGTAGAACTTTTTTTCCCTTTCGCACATTTGCTCGTCTGGGCCTCCTCATCACCTTGCTAACTAAATCTCCATATACCCATTTTTGATTACTAACAGACCATTTTGCTGACGATCGCTATTAGCTGTGATATCTACATCTAACTCAGTCGCCACAGTGTAGACACTTCGAAATTATTCTCCATACTCCGACGCTCACTTGGTCTGGTAGTGTTTAGCAGTCAAAGTCTAGGACAAACTGACAACAGGATGCTCTTGTTTGTAAGCTGGACTCGCCTTTTATTGGTGTGTTGTATCCCTGGAACGAGTATCCATGGCCAAACTGAGGTTATGATGCTGATATTCCCCTCAGTCTCTTTCTTGCGTAGCACTGGTGGCTGGGTATGTCGAGGTTGGTACTGTTTTAACCCTTGACCATAAGTGGTCCCTGCTTGAATGGTTACCTTCCGGTCGTCGACTGTGACGTTTGTGAGAGAATCCAGTAACCCTGAAGAACACCGTTGGCTCTAAATTGCATGCGCTTATGCTCCAACGGTCTGTAGTCCTGACACTCACAAAGACAGCTCGCACAACGCTTCGAGCACTTTGTTATTGCGGGTTAGCCGCCTATTTGTTGTTGTCACTGCCAGGAATACGGACATGCAAGCACAATGGACACCGTCGCCGTTTGATCTTCGTGAACCGCAACTGAGACAGACGTGTAACTGTGAACGCCTGCTGTAATACTGGCTGCGGGCCGTTTCTGTCGAAACAATCGAAGTCTTCTGGGCACGTGGTCCCTCTAAAATGCGACTCACCCTCTGACGTGGATTGATAACACCCCCACAGCTACAGGTGATGTAGATCATTTAGTGATTACGCCTACTTCTAGAACACCTTCATTGATTCTGACCACGGATACGTCCGTTGCTGTTTGTCTTCGTGCCTTTCGGGGACGCGCATAATGCGCTTGCCTGGTCAGACCGTTGATTTTTCGGAATCGGACCTCATACATGTTCAACAAGAGTACCTGCTAATGGAACGCACCATCCTCAACTCTGAACTCACTTGGACTCTGCTTATGAAACGGACTAATTAACTAGAGTTCATCCTATTCCCGACCCGCAACGTAACCACGGACAGTGAGCTTGGGACCCTCAACGGCTTGGGATACAAACTAATGCCTATACCCCCTCAATCACCATCAGTCAGCTTTTCCAGATAAACTCCAACCAACTATGGTTAAGGATGGGAGTGAACTTCTCCGTTGGTGCTTGTTTAACTAACCTACCCCTTTGGGTTAAGCAGACCGCTCCAATTGATTATTGACATAAGTGCCTATTTACAAAAGGAGGTGCTCTCATTGAGTGAGGCGATCGCAAAGTTGGCTTCTGCCTCATCACTTGACTGTGTATCGCCCATTTTACTCCGGCATACAAGAGCGCAAAAAGAATCAAGAACAACATGCAGGATTCTGGTCAAGAAGAGATTGTGCCAAATGTTAGAGCAACATAATAAGTATACGTGTCTCACAATCTGGGTGTTTCCTAAATCCAAAAGCACGTACGATTCGGCCGACCGATTCACTCTCCCTAATATGTTAGAAAAACGGGTCAGGAGTTTGTAAATATCATCCACGTTTTATATTCCTACGTTTGAAGGCGCGAGACTGTGTGGAAAGTTCTCCAAAAGAAACCCAGGTGACCTCCAAAACTTCAAAGTTCAAATGTCATAAATCAAGAACCCTTTCGACCTGGGATATGTGGGCACTTTTCCCAATTCAGAAGAGCTGGGAGAACAAACACTAAAAGAAAAGGTTACCAAACTCATCCAGTCCCTCGATATGAGTTTCGCATCCACACACCCCTAAGAATATAAGGAAAGACTGGGAAAAACAGTTCAGCTGCAGCACCATTTCGGTGCCTAGCTGCCACGCCGCCAGAAGGAAGCACGAGGGCTGGGGTGCTGCCAGTACAGCAGCGAGGCATCAGTAATAACACTGATGTTGCTATCTTTGATAATGATGATGATGCCAGGTTTCCCAAGGCTAGACAGGGGAAGTCGAGAAGCAGAGGTCAAGTTCGAACCACGGACCCTCCGGTCAGTAGACTCGCGCTCTAAGCACTTGAGCCATCTCGCAGTTATGGGCAGTTGTGGGATAAGATAATTAGCTCGGGCGTTTCATTAGTTCTGATGTTATTATGGCACATGAAGCAAACGCACGGGTGTTTGACTTGCAGAATGGGGCCCATGTGACCCTGTGCTTGG
The DNA here is from genome assembly GCF_000715545.1 of Opisthorchis viverrini. NCBI lineage: Eukaryota > Metazoa > Platyhelminthes > Trematoda > Opisthorchiida > Opisthorchiidae > Opisthorchis > Opisthorchis viverrini. The sequence goes on along the minus strand of NW_008751674.1, from coordinate 3,044,422 downwards.
CTGAGGGGAGAGATGACCCAAGTGGTTAGAGCGCGAATTTACTGACCGGAAGGTCCGTAGTTCGAACTCGACCTGTGCCTCGCGACTTCCCCTGTCTAGGCTTGGGCAACCTGGCAGTATCCCAGCCCTCGTGTCTCCTGCTTCTTGCTTTCTTGGCCGAATACACTGAACGATATAGTGGGTTACTTATGCAAGTGGTTTTTATGCTCACAGTTTTTGTCCTTATTGTCCGACTGGGTGTTGGAGAGGTAAGCAGTTTGGAGGCATGTTGTATGTTAACCCTATTCCCATCCATAACCCATTTCTTTTTTTATTCTCACTATAAGGCTTTATTTAAGCAAGATTACATGGTTTCACAGCATCGAAGCACCAGTACTTGTATATGGCGTTCCCGTCAGTGATGATGGTAGTGAGTTATTCGTTCATCCTTTTCTCCAAAAACATCTTGTCTTCAAACCCTATCGTCCTCCGTCTTCCCTAACTCGTAAACTACAGCTATTCAGAAGCTAGGTCAACGCCTTACTCAATTCACCTTGGGGTTTTCATCATTTCAGGCATGGCCATATAAGGTGCTTTATTTCTGACCATGAATCAACTCTTCCTTGGTAGGTCACATCTATGTAATAAGAGAAGCCGAACACCGCATGCCTTCACGGTCCTCCGATTGCTGTGTTGACACTGTAAGTCACTCTTAATCAGTCGTCCTGTTTACATCGTCAGTGTACAGTAGTATAAACATTATTAGCATAGATGAATCACAATGTGTAAGAATTCAAGCACAAGAATACTACTTTCAGAGTCTCAGTGCCTGTCACGACCAGACTGGAAACTACCTCGATTTGGCGCTTCTTGCAGAGCAGCATTTCCAGTTTGCAGGCCTCAGGTGTTGATGGATTAGTCTCAAAGTGCTTCTTGTGAGGCGTTGGAAGGCTGAGATATCGTACAATATGGATATCGTAATTTTCATCCATGTTTTAGATACAAAATTGTTCTGCAAACTTCTGAAGGCTATAGGATAAGCAGAGATGCTTGACTTGACAAGGTTGGTCCAACCTTTCCACATCAATCCGAAGGCTCGGCGTTGTAGTTTTTCCGGGGTTATTTGATCTTACTTAGGGTGTGGAACCCAAATTTGTCCAGCCTATGCCAAACCAGGTTTGATATGTTTGTGATGAAGAACGGATTCAGCTTTCGAAGTGCGCTCCGTAGGGTACTCCGCTATCCGCACAGGCTTCCTTCTGGGCCACCCACGAACAACCCACATTTTCTTCCGCCAGTGTTCCAAGGTCAAATTCACACGTGCGCGTGGATATAAGATATAATATATGTCACGATGATACGGAAATAAGGCAGTGTCGGAACAACAGTTATTTGTTCCCTCTATTTGAAGGGGAGGAATTTCGAAGCATCCCACTGCACTCCATTTTCAGCATCAGTTAAAAGTAAATATCGGTCTTCCAGGGAGCTCATAACATTCAGGTTTGGGACAAACAGGTAGGTAAAAACGACAGGGAAGTCAGCGATGTCGAAAGATCACATGCGAATGAGACATAGGGACAGGCTATTAATACTCAGCCCAGTAGGACATTATGAGGAAAATATACTGACTNAGTAACCCTGAAGAACACCCTTGGCTCTAAATTGCATGCGCTTATGCTCCAACGGTCTGTAGTCCTGACACTCACAAAGACAGCTCGCACAACGCTTCGAGCACTTTGTTATTGCGGGTTAGCCGCCTATTTGTTGTTGTCACTGCCAGGAATACGGACATGCAAGCACAATGGACACCGTCGCCGTTTGATCTTCGTGAACCGCAACTGAGACAGACGTGTAACTGTGAACGCCTGCTGTAATACTGGCTGCGGGCCCTTTCTGTCGAAACAATCGAAGTCTTCTGGGCACGTGGTCCCTCTAAAATGCGACTCACCCTCTGACGTGGATTGATAACACCCCCACAGCTACAGGTGATGTAGATCATTTAGTGATTACGCCTACTTCTAGAACACCTTCATTGATTCTGACCACGGATACGTCCGTTGCTGTTTGTCTTCGTGCCTTTCGGGGACGCGCATAATGCGCTTGCCTGGTCAGACCGTTGATTTTTCGGAATCGGACCTCATGTTTGTTCAACAAGAGTACCTGCTAATGGAACGCACCATCCTCAACTCTGAACTCACTTGGACTCTGCTTATGAAACGGACTAATTAACTAGAGTTCATCCTATTCCCGACCCGCAACGTAACCACGGACAGTGAGCTTGGGACCCTCAACGGCTTGGGATACAAACTAATGCCTATACCCCCTCAATCACCATCAGTCAGCTTTTCCAGATAAACTCCAACCAACTATGGTTAAGGATGGGAGTGAACTTCTCCGTTGGTGCTTGTTTAACTAACCTACCCCTTTGGGTTAAGCAGACCGCTCCAATTGATTATTGACATAAGTGCCTATTTACAAAAGGAGGTGCTCTCATTGAGTGAGGCGATCGCAAAGTTGGCTTCTGCCTCATCACTTGACTGTGTATCGCCCATTTTACTCCGGCATACAAGAGCGCAAAAATAATCAAGAACAACATGCAGGATTCTGGTCAAGAAGAGATTGTGCCAAATGTTAGAGCAACATAATAAGTATACGTGTCTCACAATCTGGGTGTTTCCTAAATCCAAAAGCACGTACGATTCGGCCGACCGATTCACTCTCCCTAATATGTTAGAAAAACGGGTCAGGAGTTTGTAAATATCATCCACGTTTTACATTCCTACGTTTGAAGGCGCGAGACTGTGTGGAAAGTTCTCCAAAAGAAACCCAGGTGACCTCCAAAACTTCAAAGTTCAAATGTCATAAATCAAGAACCCTTTCGACCTGGGATATGTGGGCACTTTTCCCAATTCAGAAGAGCTGGGAGAACAAACACTAAAAGAAAAGGTTACCAAACTCATCCAGTCCCTCGATATGAGTTTCGCATCCACACACCCCTAAGAATATAAGGAAAGACTTGGAAAAACAGTTCAGCTGCAGCACCATTTCGGTGCCTAGCTGCCACGCCGCCAGAAGGAAGCACGAGGGCTGGGGTGCTGCCAGTACAGCAGCGAGGCATCAGTAATAACACTGATGTTGCTATCTTTGATGATGATGATGATGCCAGGTTTCCCAAGGCTAGACAGGGGAAGTCGAGAAGCAGAGGTCAAGTTCGAACCACGGACCCTCCGGTCAGTAGACTCGCGCTCTAAGCACTTGAGCCATCTCGCAGTTATGGGCAGTTGTGGGATAAGATAATTAGCTCGGGCGTTTCATTAGTTCTGATGTTATTATGGCACATGAGGCAAACGCACGGGTGTTTGACTTGCAAAATGGGGCCCATTTGACCCTGTGCTTGGCTAAGGGGAGAGATGACCCAAGTGGTTAGAGGACGAATTTACTGACCGGAAGGTCCGCAGTTCGAACCCGACCTGTGCCTCTCGACTTCCCCTGTCTAGGCTTGGGCAACCTGGCAGTATCCCAGCCCTCGTGTCTCCTGCTTCTTGCTTTCTTGGCCGAATACACTGAACGATATAGTGGGTTACTTATGCAAGTGGTTTTTATGCTCACAGTTTTTGTCCTTATTGTCCGACTGGGTGTTGGAGAGGTAAGCAGTTTGGAGGCATGTTGTATGTTAACCCTATTCCCATCCATGACCCATTTCTTTTTTTATTCTCACTATAAGGCTTTATTTAAGCAAGATTACATGGTTTCACAGCATCGAAGCACCAGTACTTGTATATGGCGTTCCCGTCAGTGATGATGGTAGTGAGTTATTCGTTCATCCTTTTCTCCAAAAACATCTTGTCTTCAAACCCTATCGTCCTCCGTCTTCCCTAACTCGTAAACTACAGCTATTCAGAAGCTAGGTCAACGCCTTACTCAATTCACCTTGGGGTTTTCATCATTTCAGGCATGGCCATGTAAGGTGCTTTATCTCTGACCATGAATCAACTCTTCCTTGGTAGGTCACATCTATGTAATAAGAGAAGCCGAACACCGCATGCCTTCACGGTCCTCCGATTGCTGTGTTGACACTGTAAGTCACTCTTAATCAGTCGTCTTGTTTACATCGTCAGTGTACAGTAGTATAAACATTATTAGCATAGATGAATCACAATGTGTAAGAATTCAAGCACAAGAATACTACTTTTAAAGAGAGTCTCAGTGCCTGTCACGACCAGACTGGAAACTACCTCGATTCGGCGCTTCTTGCAGAGCAGCATTTCCAGTTTGCAGGCCTCAGGTGTTGATGGATTAGTCTCAAAGTGCTTCTTGTGAGGCGTTGGAAGGCTGAGATATCGTACAATATGGATATCGTAATTTTCATCCATGTTTTAGATACAAAATTGTTCTGCAAACTTCTGAAGGCTATAGGATAAGCAGAGATGCTTGACTTGACAAGGTTGGTCCAACCTTTCCACATCAATCCGAAGGCTCGGCGTTGTAGTTTTTCCGGGGTTATTTGATCTTACTTAGGGTGTGGAACCCAAATTTGTCCAGCCTATGCCAAACCAGGTTTGATATGTTTGTGATGAAGAACGGATTCAGCTTTCGAAGTGCGCTCCGTAGGGTACTCCGCTATCCGCACAGGCTTCCTTCTGGGCCACCCACGAACAACCCACATTTTCTTCCGCCAGTGTTCCAAGGTCAAATTCACACGTGCGCGTGGATATAAGATATAATATATGTCACGATGATACGGAAATAAGGCAGTGTCGGAACAACAGTTTTTTGTTCCCTCTATTTGAAGGGGAGGAATTTCGAAGCATCCCACTGCACTCCATTTTCAGCATCAGTTAAAAGTAAATATCGGTCTTCCAGGGAGCTCATAACATTCAGGTTTGGGACAAACAGGTAGGTAAAAACGACAGGGAAGTCAGCGATGTTGAAAGATCACATGTGAATGAGACATAGGGACAGGCTACTAATACTCAGCCCAGTAGGACATTATGAGGAAAATATACTGACTATAAGTGTCCTCTATTGACTGGAAAACGTGACTGTCTTCCCTTCGTGCGTCTTTGAACCAAATGTGCCGAGGAAAGTTGTTCCGCGCTTAGTCATTCCTCCTGAACTACGTCTGCCTTCCATACGTTTGAACGCTGAGTGTATATTTTCTCGATGAATTTTAAGACATCTTTTGTTCGCCTTTTCCCTTCCGTCGTTTCGCACAACGCGCCATGCCCCCACATTTGATCATCGTTTGATCGCAACACACGCCCGCTAACGGCTCAGAATGGCTTAAATTTATGTCGGAGTAGGATGGCTAGTACGCCTGCTCTTGCTCCACAGCGTTGCCGACATTTAAAACTCAGCTTGGTATCCAGCTAGGTAAACGATCTTCTGGAGTTGTTCCCCCGTTGTTTCTAAAGTGTCTTATGCAACTGTGCTTTGAAACGTGCACAGTTTCAACGACCTCGCCCTATAGGTACCTGCATTAGTTACTAGCCGTGACAGCCAGTGCAAACGTGACAGTCCATCGATTCATTCCACTTCCAAACTGTTGTAGGGGTCATGTGTACTTCTCTGTCCCACTGCCTCTGAAAAGATTAGTGCATTCAGAAATACAGTGTTAACTGTTAACCAAAATGAGGTCACCTCCAGCCCTACAACAGGCAACTAAGAAAGGTTATTGTTATTCCTGATAATGAATAGTAGGTACCAAACTCAGTGTAATATCTTACCAAGTGCCTGAGTCCCTTAATCATCGCTTTTGCATGGGAAGGATACCAGGGCGACGTATTCAAGGACTGAACGAACACAGGTTATGAAAACGTTCAAGCAAGCTCCTTAAACCATGCGTGAATCCGTGCCCCAAAGTCCAGTGGAAGTGCTCCCCAACGTCTAGTGTTCACGTCCGGTTTTAGAGACACGTCTAGATTCCCCGTAGGTGTGTTTGCTCTGTAATACAGTTTATGTTGCTTTTCGGCTCCGCCTGAATGTACCATTTTTGCAGACCTAATGGAAAGCTCTCTTGGCAGCCCTCCACGGTTCAGTGAAATTCGAAGAATACTCCAGGGGTCTATCATGATGGAAACATGCCTAGTGAAACCAGTTCAGTTCATTTTTTATGGACAAACAGCGTTCGGAGAATTTCACGTACCCCTGGACAAGGTAACGCACTGCAGGCTTTGCCTGGTTCATACGATCACTATGTGTAGTAAATCCATGTTGGTGAATCGGGATACGAAACTTCGCCGAACATTTCAGCCCTTGCACAACGATGTGCAAGGATCCGCAACAGGTTAACCAGCGGAGATACGTCATCAATAAAAAATTTTACCATCATTTCGGGAGCTGAATCCTATCTGAAGTTTCCTCCCTGTACCAATATTACAACAAACAGGAAAAGACATCGGGTAAACATATTCATGCATTGCGGGTTAGTTCTGCGTGGCTAAACAACTTGAAGGTCAGGCTTACACGACAACCAATAGGGTTCTCCTCATTAGCCGACTCCCGTTCACCTGAAAAAACCAAGCGGAAAGAGGACGTAGAACTGTTCTTCAACTTCTCAGCACAAGGAAGTAAGCCTGTTAGCACCAGGAGTCGTATAAGAAAGTGTCTAAAAGTGCCTGGAACTTGTTACTGGTTGTGGCGTATATAGCCGTCACGGATTCACGGATAGATACACAGGATCGAGGCTTTTGCCCAATATTCCCAGGTCGGTTTTGTTCTTGTCGGTCAGTGGCTGTCGTTCATCTGAAAGGCACAAGTGGAAAAAGGGTGTAGCACTGCTCTTTATGTTCTCAGCGCGGGGCAGTACGCTTGCCAGCTCGAGGATTTGCATAAATAAATGTCTAATAGTGCTTTAAATTGGGTTCGAGAAGGAGCGTGTACAACCGTCGGAGGAAGGTCATTCCGCGCAACTACTACCCGAAATGAAAAATAATTTGTCTAATGAATGTGTGTGCCCTGAGCTTGAAAATTTTCCTACTATGTCCCCGCCGGGTGTTTGCTGGGTCAACGGTAAAAAACCTGTTTGCCAAGCTTTGTTCAAACAGGGC